>NC_091630.1:41925145-42017645 GCF_027580195.1 Bos mutus | reverse complement strand
GCCCATTATCTCTGTGCTGCTGCTAAGTCACTTCAGTCATGTCTGACTCTGTGCGACCCCATAGACGGCAGCCCACCAGGCTCCCCCATCCCTGGGATTCTCCAGGCAAGAACACTGGAGTGGGTTGCCATTTCCTTCTCCAATGCATGAAAGTGAAATCGCTCAGTCATGTCCAACTCTTAGCGATCCCATGGACTGCAACCTACCAGGCTCCTCTGTCCATGGGATTTTCCAGGCAAGAGTACTGGAGTGGGGTGCCGTTTTATGTCTAAATTTGGAGTGGGGAGGTATCTGATACTTGGTGTCCACTGTCTATGCCACTGTCTGCTTCAAAAGTCCATCTTTCTGGCCTTCATCACTGGTCCAAGCAAACTGCTTCATTCTCAAACTGAATCCTAAAAAAAAAATTGAATAGTAACTTTTAATATAATTACCTAGCTGTGCATTGGGTATATTAAAAAGACTACAACATATTGTAAATCCAAGGAAGTCTAAGTTGTTTGCCTCACTCACATCCCTTCTACCCTCTGTCACTGCTATTCCAGCTCACCAAAGAAGAGATTTCGCTCTCTCTCGGACTTAAACACATCCCTCGAACCAAACCCTCGACCCTTTCCAAGGGTATCAGCCCCACTCGGGACCTGGCTTGGGGTGGAGGACGGACACAGGATCACACAACAGCTGAGCATTCCTTTTCTCTCCACATCTCCTCACTCCTTGTCATTTTTGCCCGTCTACCATATTTATATCTCACTCAGCTTTTTCTAGGCCCCAGTCTTTATTTCCCTCCAAGATTTAAGCTATCAACTAGAAAAGCCGGCAAAGGATTGCCTTCTCTCTTTACATTCTGCTTTTGGCATCCACTGAACTAAAGACGAGCTAACAGTAAAGTTGTTCCAATAGCAGAGAAGTCAGGGTAGGAGGGGAAGCTGAAAGTGAAATACCGGAAAGAGAGAAATTGGGTAGAATATTTTAACAACATTATCCAACTGCACGTCTTCTATCCCCAGGGTTGTCAAGAATATGTGTGCCTGTGAACCACACTCTCCAGAGGAGAGTGAACTTACCAACTGCTAAGGATACCTATCCCAGTTTTAGAAACAACTTCTACTTCCTGAAAGTGTTTATAAAAATTAAAGTATACAATCATACACACACAGAGGCAGGAAGATATCAGAGCTCTTAACCACTATTCCCTCCCACTTCTGGGAAACGCATTTTATCCTAATGTGCTGCCCACCTATAGGTACTGGTGTAGCGAGTGATGGTATGGAACAAAACTTATCAATTCTACAAAATGGTGAGAAATCTTCCAAACTTGAGTCCCTCATCCTGTTGTCATCACCACCCTTATCTCCTCGTTGATTTTCCCCTAAATGACTCTCCTTACCCCAAACAAACACACAGATAAAGGTTTCTTTCTTCCTCTGTCTCTGTGTTTCTCTCTCTCTTTCATCTTAAAAAAAAAAAAAAATTATTTATTTTTGCTGCACCGGGTCTTAGTTGCGGTTCGAAGGATCTTTGATCTTCTTCAGGCATGCATTATCTTTTAGTTGCAGTGGGATCTTGACTTGCAGCATTCGAACTCTTAGTTGCAGTATATGGTGTCTAGTTCCCTGACCAGGAATTGAACCCAGGTCCCCTGCTTCCTTTGTGGCTCAGCTGGTAAAGAATCTGTGTGTAATGTGGGAGACCTGGGTTTGATCGCTAGGTTGGGAAGATCCCCTGGAGAAGGGAAAGGCTACCCACTCCAGTATTCTGGCCTGGAGAATTCCATGGACTGTATAGTCCACGGGGTCACAAAGAGTCAGACACGACTGAGTGACTCATTTTCCCCTGCATTGGGAGCTTAGAGTTTTAGTCACTGGGCCACCAGGGAAGCCCTCTCCCTCATCTTTATTTTTAAGCATGAAATTTACTAATCCTTCAACCTTTAAATAATAGTTTAGTATGTTTTCCTAATGCATTAATATTGTATGCATGCATGCTCAGTCACTTCAGTCGTGTCTGACTCTTTGCAACCCCATAGACTGTAGTCCTTCAGACTCCTCATCCATGGAGTTTTCCAGGTAAGAAAACTGGAGTGAGTTGCCATGCAGGGAATCTTCCCCACCCAGGGACTGATCTTGCGTCTCCTGCACTGCATTTACCCACTGAGCCACCTGGGAAGTCCCTTAATATTGTATACAGTGTATACATTCTAATGCAGAAGGAAATGGCAAGCCACTCCTGTATCCTTGCCTGGGAAATCTCATGGACAGAAGAGCCTGAGGGGGCTTCAGTCGACTGAAGCCCGCTCAGGCTCTTCTGTCCATGGGATTGCAAGAGTCCGACACGACTTAGGGACTAAACCACCACCATATATTTTAATCAATATTAATTATTATAAAGTGAAAGTCACTCAGTCATGTCCGACTCTTTGCAACCCCCATGGACTATACAGTCCATGGAATTCTCCAGGCTAAAATATTGGAGTGGGTAGCCTTTCCCTTTTCCAGGGGATCTTCCCAATCCAGGGATCGAACCCAGGTCTCCTGCATTGCAGGTGGATTCTTTACCAACTGCACTATCAGGGAAGCCCAATTATTATAGAACCAACTAATAATTGTTATCTAGGTAACAGTCCACCACTAGAAGAATAGCTAATAACTATTCTGACACATTGTGTTTATCATCTATTCCTTTTATTCTAAAGACTTGATGTATATTAAATCCATTTTCATGTAACAATTCCTGGGACATATATGAGCTTTCTGTGAACTGACAGGAAGGACAATCATATTCCCGGAGCCTCTGCCCTCAGGCTCTTCAGAAACCTGGTGTTTATAACTTGCCTTCTTCCCAACAGAGAGGAACCAGGTCACACAATTCCCCATTGTTTCTTTCCAGTATTAACATTTGTGTATAGGCAATGGCACCCCACTCCAGTACTCTCACCTGGAAAGTCCCGTGGGCGGAGGACCCTGGTGGGCGGCAGTCCATGGGGTCGCTAAGAGTCTGACGACTGAGCGACTTCACTTCCACTTTTCACTTTCATGCATTGGAGAAGGAAATGGCAACCCACTCCAGTATTCTTGCCTGGAGAATCCCAGGGACGGGGGAGCCTGGTGGGCTGCCGTCTATGGGGTCACACAGAGTCGGACATGACTGAAGCGACTTAGTAGTAGTAGTAGTAGTACAGAAATTTACTTTCTGTGTAGTCTTTTTTTTATAACAATTTATCCAGTGTATAGCTAAGACATTGGTTAGGCTAAAATATCCATTTAATTATTTTAATATTTAGTTTTCCAAATTGGGGCTGGCTTCAGGGATGGGAAAGGGAACATGGATAGCAAATGTCAGAGAGACACGTGTGGAAATACATTAAAAATGGACTTGTGCTGGGCTGGCCCCCCTCTGAAAATAGGCCCCAGGAGACAAGAACCCCTGGGGAAGGAAAGCTCCCCAGGCCCCAGGAGCAGCCCCCTGATTGAGCAACTTAATGGAGGCTATGTTAATGCATGAAGGGAACAGGGGCTTTACTTTCTACTCTGCACTTTGCACTCAGCTGTAGATGCACTGCAGGCATCTCGTCATGAGGTCAACATGAAAATGAATTGCTCCCTACCACGAGCAAGTTGCTGCTTGATGTGTGCAGAGATGTATGTTGGGGAGGAGCAGAGTTAAAGGCCTCTCTTAAGGGTGGCAGAGGAAATCTGGACTTGTCTTAATAATACCCTGTGGACAGGATTTGTAGGAAACTCCCAGTTTTTAAAAAAGGTCCTCCTGAAAAATGGATACTTAGAAATCTGTTAAGGATAAGATGGTAGAATGTTTCATTTACTAGCTGATTTAAAGCTCTTCACCAGCAGACTTCCCTGGCAGTCCAGGGGCTAAGACTCCAAGCTCCCAATGCAAGGGATATGGGTTTGATTCCTAGTCAAGGAACTAGATCTCATAGGCTGCAACTAAAGATCCCACATGCCCCAATAAGGACCTGGCACAACCACATAAATAAGTGTATTTTTAAAACTTATTCACTGGGACCATAACAATAATAAGAATCTGCCAACTTTCCCATTTAGGAGTTTTTCTTTATTTGATTTTCCTTCTTTTACTTATTCTATCTTAATGCTGCACAGACTATAGGTAGGAGAAATATGACCGTGCATTTCATTTCCCCAGGACTACCATGGTTTCTGTCTGTCGTTCTGGGCTAATTATTAAAAGCATCTTGGACACTCTTGAGAATTCTAGTTTAGACAGTAAGGAGAATGGCCACTCTGAGGTGACAGGATTAATTAAGCCAAATGCCAGACATCATTTCATCAAAGCTAAAGTGTGCTTAAATACTCAAAAGTCTGCTTAGGTAGCTGTTTGACCTAAAAATTCACCATCTTCATTGCTCGCCTGGTTCTTTTTGTTCCTTTTTTCTGACATCTAATCCCCACTCTGTTTTCTCAACTGCATTGCTCACCAGACTTTGGTGATCTGTTCTCCCATCCCCCCACTGCAACTATGCCTAAGACATCACTACATTTTCATAGACAGACTCGAGGCCTGACTCCATGCCCTAATTCAAGCAGATTATGAGCATCTGTCCAGCAAAGCTAACTGCTGTAACAACTGCTGTAACTTCAGCAGGTTACACTGAAATAAAAGTGTGTTTCTCACTCAAGCAATGATTCCACATGAGAGTCCTGGGTCCAGTGGTTATTTCAGCAATTTTTTTTCTAAATAATGACTCAAAGTCTCCTTTCCTCTTACGGCTCCACTGCCCTCTAGGGCTGGAGCATCCTATGCTTTCAGCTGCTGTTGTTGTTTTCAGTCACTAGTCATATCCAAGTCTTTTGTGACCCCATGGGCTATAGCCCCCCAGGCTCTTCTGTCCATGGGATTTCCCAGACAAGAATACTGGAGTGGTTTCCATTTCCTTCCTCAGGGGATATTCCTGGATCAGGGATTGAACCTATGTCTCCTGCATTATTAGCGGGCAGATTCTTTATCACTGAACCACCAGGGAAGACCCGCTGCTAGGAAAGGACAAACAAGAGAATGTAGAAGAGGCTGACAAGTAGTATGTGGACTTCCACTTACATACTGTCAGCCAAAACTTAGAAAGGTAACATGTCACCAGTCTGGGTTTACACATACAAAGGAAGGGAAGCAGAGTTTGGTTCTAAAGTCTACTAAAGTTTACCCATCTGATTAACAAATACCCATTTCAGTCTTTCTCTCACAGGTTTGCTAAAACATCCCCTCCTGATGGGCAATCACTTAAAGTCACACCCAGTTCTGTCATTCAGCTCAAATTCTAGAGTTTCTGAAGGATAAGCCATCTCATCTCTGTCAGGTTCAGACGCAGATCCCTGTGATCCAGTGGCACATGGACTAAAATAATACATTTTCTACACTCTCACCACAAGACCTGAAGGGGAAGCATGCATAGGATCGCCACAATGACCCACTGGCAAAAAAGAAGAGTGAGAAATACGGCAGCTGGTGGTCCATAGCAATTCTGAAAGTCCATTGGATAGACAGTATGAAGATCCTCTACCCTTGTAGCAGGGATAATCTTTCAATAGACTCTCAGTATGTTTTCTGGAAGAAATTCCTCTGTCCATCATTCTCTGTGAGCTCTGACTCTATCCTCAAACCACCTTAGCCTTGAAGCCATCATTTTCTACGACGGCCTCTGAAGAGAATATTGAAATATATGTTTTCTTTGAGAGGTGAGATGCATTCTCAGCCTGTTTCCTTGATAGTTTTCTGATTTATTTTCTTCTGGTCAGTTCATTGTGTCCAATCATACCTGAAGTTCTTTCCTGTATATAACTTTCAAGCATGCCTCAAATCTCTGCTTTCTAATCCATATTTTTTTCTCTCTGCCTCCTTCTTCTCCTCTCTGTCTGCACTTAATGGTGACTGCTGCTGCTGCTGCTGCTGCTAAGTCGCTTCAGTTGTGTCCGACTCTGTGCGACCCCATAGATGGCAGCCCAACAGGCTCCCCCATCCCTGGGATTCTCCAGGCAAGCACACTGGAGTGGGTTGCCATTTCCTTCTCCAATGCATGAAAGTGAAGTCGCTCAGTTGTGTCCGACTCCCAGTGACCCCATGGACTGCAGCCTACCAAGCTCCTCCGCCCATGGGATTTTCCAGGCAAGAGTACTGGAGTGGGGTGCCTGAAACAATCTGAAAAAAAAAAAATATGTAGAAATTATTTGCCACAAGGATGAGCATTAATAAGACTCTGTCTTTCAAAACCACTATCTTACACATTATTATATGAGGTCTAGAAACAGATTTTCCAGACAAAAAGCCCACATTTCTGATCACTTTCTTCTACTTTTCATTGTTGATCGCAAATTTTTCAGTTTCTTTTTGAACTCAAATCTTCTGATATTTTGCTAAAGGCAACCAAATAAACCAATACATTAGAAAACTGTTTCTTCTCAACCTAATATTCTCCTCATAAGCCTATATTTCAACTAGAATAGATTTGTCAATCTTCCAAATTATTGCAGGCACAGTTTTTCAAATATTTTACCATTGCAACACATGGAATGCCAGCTTCTCAGCTTCTGACATCTCATTCCTCATTGCCCACTGTCTGACCATTGAGACATGGTTGCATATTTTAGATTATTGTTAATGGTAGCACCCAACTTCAAAAATGACCCATTTTCCAATTAGTCAAAAAATGCAATCCTTACCAACAACTGCAAAATTCTGATGGCTGAGCAACATCAGAATTTGCTTTTAATTCACACAACAGCTTCATTGTCAATGATCTTGATCAGGTGATTCTCTCAGGGTCTCTCCTCCAAAGAATGACTTAGGAATCCAGGATATTCCCACCTTGTGGATCTGCTACCCTCTGAGGAGTTAGAATTCTTTGGTCCAGTTTTATAGGTGCCTGTTTTATAAACAAGCCTGATTTGTAGGGGCAAGATCTAGACGTAGATCACTATCACTTCTATGAACATCTTAATGGCTATGAATTTACATCAGTCACCCCACTTAACTGCAGCAGGAGCTGATAAATATGGCTACAGTTCAGTTCAGTTCAATTCAGTTGCTCAGTCATTTCTGACTCTCTGCAACCCCATGGACTGCAGCAAACCAGGCCTCCCTGTCCATCATCAACTCCTGGAGTTTACTCAAACTCATGTCTATTGAGTTGGTGATCACATCCAACTATCTCATCCTCTATTGTCCCCTTCTCCTCCTACCTTCAGTCTTTCCCAGCATCAGGGTCTTTTCATATGAGTCAGTTCTTTCCCTCAGGTGGCCAAAGTATTGGAGTTTCAGCTTTAGCATCAGTCCTTCCAATGAATATTCAGGACTGATTTTCTTTAGGATGGGCTGGCTGGATCTCCTTGCAGTCCAAGGGACTCTCAAGTCTTCTCCAACACCACAGTTCAAAAACATCACTTCTTCATCTCTCAGCTTTCTTTATAGTCCAGCTCTCACATTCATACATGACTACTGGAAAAACCATAGCCTTGACTAGATGGACCTTTGTTGGCAAAGTAATGTCTCTGCTTTTTAATATGCTGTCTAGGTTGGTCATAGCTTTTCTTCCAAAGAGCAAGTGTCTTTTAATTTCATGGCTGCAGTCATCAATGCAGTGATTTTGAAGCCCCCAAAATAAAGTCTGTCACTGTTTCCACTGTTTCCCCATCTATTTCCCATGAAGTGATGGGACCAGATGCCATGATCTTCGTTTTCTGAATGTTGAGCTTTAAGCCAACTTTTTCACTCTCCTCTTTCACTTTCCTCAAGTAATATGGCTACACTGTATGTGAAAGAGGAAAAAGGAACAGTGCGCCAGCTGTCAGTTTACTGACTTTCACCTCCATGTTGTCATGTTAGGTCCTGCTTTGCAATGTTGGAACAGATTCCTTAAACATTTCTTCTGCACGGTGAGCTCTGTGAGAAGCTTTGTCAATAGGTGTTGCTTCAAAGGGGAAGGGAGCTCCTCTTCCTGGTCTGGTTTAATGAGCTTTGCTTTCCCTTGCCCCGTATGTACAGTCCCTTGGTGCTGTGTTTGGTGACATCCAGCAGCGCTGTGTCTCAGTTGCCCACCTAGACCACACAGTCCCTCAACCACCTTGCTGCTTCAGCATAAGACAGATGACTCATCAGCATCCCACCTCAATGACTGCCGCCCACTCCAGGCCTCACTGGTATCACATCCAACTCTCTCTGAACTCCTGCCCAGGGGACTCAGCTCCTCTGTCTGTTAATTTGCTCAGTCCTGTCTGACTCTTAGCAACCCCATGGACTATATACAGTTCACCAGGCTCTTCTGTCCATGGGATTCTCCAGGCAAGAATATTAGAATGGGTAGCCATTCCTTTCTCCAGGGGATCTTTCCAGCCAAGGGATCAAACCCAAGTCTCCTGCACTGCAGGTGGATTCCTTACCATCTGAGCCACCAGGGAAGCCCCAGGTCCTCTGTACCCTAGAGCATTTTTTCCTGTTTGTCTGTGACTGAACCAGCTCTGACCTGGGCCAACTAGTGGATGTCTGTGCCATCCAGTTGACAGCAGCCACACAGGGCTGATGAATTCTGAAGCCCAGGCTTGGAATTCTAAGATGATCCTTCCTTGGACTTTCTCCTTCAGCCCTAGGATGTCCATTACATCTTTATAATGATGTAATCATTACATCTCTCCACACCATTGCAGTCACTTCTCTATCATAATTTACTAATTCTTTACAATAAATGTCCCCTATTCAAATGATTGTATTGCTTTTGCCTTTGGTTTGGATTCAGGCTGTGACAGACACAGCGTTTGGTGCGTATATAGTAATTTCTGTCCTAATCTGAGTCACACGCATGAGCTCCAGACTGTTTCTATCAGGTCCCATAGTACAGGGCATATTTCATGGAGCAGAGAACTGAAACCCAGATTTCAGTTTCCCTAAATCACCATAAGGGATATGAAATCATATAGGCTATGTGTGAGTGGACTTTTCAGTAGAAAAAATCAAGTACAACAACAGTGTTCCCAAAAGATAATGGTTCTTTACCAAAGGTATATAGGACGATAACATAATTTCTGCAACAACAAAGTATTATATTTAAAGATCAAAAAATACTTTCTTGACCCTACCAGATATAGCAGACCTAAAATTAAATAAATAAATCGTTATCCATTTCTCACTGTGTATAATTTTTATTGAGATATCATAAAATTGACTGTTTTACAATGTACAGTTCAGTGGTTTTAAATTGCTAACATCCATTGGATCATTGAAAAAGCAAGAGAATTCTGGAAAAACATTTACTTCTGATTCGTTGACTATGCTGAAGTCTTTGACTGTGTGGATCACAACAAGCCGTGGAAAATTCCTGAAGAGATGGGAATACTGGACCACTTACCTACCTCCTGAGAAATCTGTATGCAGGTCAAGAAGCAACAGTTAGAACCAGACATGGAACAACGGGTTGGTTCAAAACTGGGAAAGGGGTATGTCAAGACTGTATATTGTCACCTTGCTTATTTAACTTATATGCGGAGTACATCATGTGAAATGCCAGGCTGGATGAAGCACAAATTAGAATCAAGATTGCAGGGAGAAAAATCAATAATCTCAGGTATGCAGATGACACCACCCTTATGGCAGAAAGTGAAGAGAAACTAAAAAGCCTCTTGATGAAAGTGAAAGAAGAGAGTGAAAAAGTTGGCTTAAAACCCAGCATTCAAAAAATGAAGATCATGGCATCTGGTCCCATCACTTCATGGCAAATATATGAAACACTGAAAACAGGGAAACAGTGAGAGACTTTATTTTCTTGGGCTTCAAAATCACTGCAGATGGTGACTACAGCCATGAAATTAAAAGATGCTTGCTCTTTGAAAGAAAAGCTACAGCCAATTAAGACAGCATATTAAACAGCAGAGACATTACTTCGCTGACAAAGGTCTGTCTAGTCAAAGCTATGGTTTTTCCAATAGTCATGTACGGATGTGAGAGTTGGACCATAACGAAGGCTGAGTGCCAAAAAATTGATGCTTTTGAACTGTGGTGCCGGAGAAGACTCTTAATAGTCGTTTAGATGGCAAGGAGATCAAATCAGTCAATCCTAAAGGAAATCAGTCCTGAATATTCATTGGAAGGATTGATGCTGAAGCTGAAGCTCCAATACTTTGGCCACTTGAGGCGAAGAATTGACTCATTGGAAAAGACCCTGATTCTGGGAAAGATTGAAGGCGGGAGAAGGGGACAACAGAAGATGAGATGGTTGGATGGCATCACAGACTCCATGGACATGAGTTTGAGCAAGTTTCAGAAGTTCATGATGGACAGGGAAGCCTGGCACGCTATAGTCCATGGGGTCGCAAAGAGTTGGACATAACTGAGCAACTGAACTAAACTGAACTGATGCTAATATCATCACTACAAATCATTTTTATCACACTATGAAGAAACCTTGTATACTTAATAGTCATTCCATTCTTCCATATACTCCCAAACGCTGGCAACCACTGTCTACTTTCTGTCTTTATGACTTTTCCTATTCTTGAAATTCACATAAATGGAATCATACAATATGTGTTCTTTTGTACCTGGTGTCTTTCAGTTCATCTAATACCTTCAAGATTCACATGTGATGTAGCATGTGGCATGTGATTTTTGATGTTTGATTTTTATAGTCACTGAGAACATATTATGTGCTTCTCTGTCACCAATAAAACCAATGTTAAAAGTACTAGGACAGCCATCTAGTTTTCACTTGTAAAGAAAAAGGAATCATTATGAAGGGGGAAAGTACAAAATCTTATGTTTTCATGAAAATCTAAATGTGAGCAAAAAAGAAAGTGAAAAATACCTCGAGTCCTGCCTTTTAAATTTTCTCTCATGGTGTACTGCTACTAATAATCAACACTTACATAACACTTCAGAATTTCAACACGTTTTTTCTATTGAATGCCAAAGGTAACACCTACTGCAGGAATTATATGCTGTGCTTTAATTCCAGGAGACTGTAGGAATAGTATAAATAGCACTACTATTTTTTTTTAGTTGTTATTATCACACATCCTAAATATAAGTTAATAAAACCTCTAGTATTTCTATAAAAATGCTTCTGTGAACAGAGACTGGCAAAAACCCACATAGGAGTTTCCTTTTCATTTTTTTTTTTTGTTTGTTTTTTTATCCAGAGAAACACTTGAAGTTGAGTTAATCATGAGCAGTCTCTAAAAGAGCAGTATGATCTAATTGGACATAAAGATTTTCCGTGCTATAAGACGGGAGATGGGATGTGATGTAGAATGCCATCACCACAGTCACTTTTGTATTTAAGTTGGTTTCAACCTTATCTTTGAAGGTGCTTTTTAAAAAGCCCTTTCCAAGAAGTAATAAAATTCTAGTCTGTGTTTAGTAAAAGTGAAGTCGCTCAGTCGTGTCCGACTCTTTGCGACCCCATGGACTGTAGCCTACCAGGCTCCTCTGTCCATGGAATTTTCCAGGCAAGAGTACTGGAGTGGGTTGCCATTTCCTTCTCCAGAGGATCTTCCCGACCCAGGGATCGAACCTGGGTCCCCTACATTGATCTTTGAAATACTCCTCTGAGATTTGAGGTAGGAATATTATTACAGCTGGAGAAAGAGACAATGGTAAGTTAAGTGACTTGTCCAATGAGACACAATAAATCAGATGTAGGCCTTAGGAATAAACCATGACTTTCCTTTAAGACTTCTCTCTGTGATACCATATGGCCTTTCTGAGCCACTGGAAGTTTCCTCATTAACCCTGCAGCTAATTTTCATGTTTTAAAAGGCCTTTTTCAGATACATAAATATAACCTTCTTTAATACATTTTCCTAGGCAATGTAAATTAAAGAAATCCACTCCTAATAAAGGCTAGAGAGAATCTACCTTATCCACAAGATATGGGGAGTCTGGTAACTTAGAGTAATGACTTCCATCTGCCCCTAGTAACTGATATGAGGTTATCACACGGCCTCGCTTATTACCCTTATTACTGGGGACTGATACACAAGTATGTTGGGACTACTGGCTATCATTTTTCAATGGGAGCAGCATATGGGATAAAATATGGAGAGCTGTTACTATGTGATGGGCAGCATGGACCATGATCTGAATGAACAGGTTCCCTTTGATCTACAGTAGAAATGTATTTCTGTACCTTACATGGTTGAGAAAAGTACATTACAGGAGAACCCATGGACAGAAACATTTTCTCCCTTACAGGTGGAATACTGTTCTGAATCTGGAAACTGTATTCTATTACCTTAAAATTAACTATTGAGTTAATGTCCCAGTGACTAAGGAAGATCAAACCCAGAAAAATGTCTTCATAAAAATAAGGGTTTTACACCCAGACTGATCTCTAATTTCAGTATCTACTTGGATAAATTGCTTTTATTGACATGTTTCTGTAACATTTCAGTTCTTATCTGAAAATAAAGATAAGGGGTACTTATCCTTATTGTGTGTGTTTTCCAGCTTTGGGTGAGGATTTCACAGGAAAATATGTGTAAAGCACTTAACCTAGATCATAGAACCTAAGAAATTATAACTAAAAAGATACAGAGACTCATCTGCTGTCATAACAATCCTGGAAAGTGGTTTATAACTAGTCTCTTTTTGTAGATGAAGAGACTGAAGCTGAAAGAGATCAAATGCTTTGTTGAAAATCAGAAAAGCTGACTTCAGAAAGATATACCATGATTCACATTCAGGTTTTCCTTCTTACAAATAATGTTATCATATGTATATGACTGTGTGTGTGTGATTTCAAAATAAAAACAAGCCAATTGAAAAATTTAAAGACACACAAAGGAAAAATCAATTTTTACCTACTTCCCTAATGTTTCTCATATATAAATTGTGTAAAAATATAGACAATACTATTAATAATAATTATAATAATAACTTAACTTTATTGAATCCTTTTATGAACCAGAGCTTTCCTGAGTATTTCACTTGGATTAAGTCCACTTGTGTGTTAGTCGCTTGTCGGGTCCGACTCTTTGTGACCCCATGGACTGTAGCTCACCAGGCTCCTCTGTCTATGAAATTCTTCAGGCAAGAATACTGGAATGAGTTGCCATTTCCTACTCCAGGAGATCTTCCTGACCCAGAGACAGAACCTGGGTCTCCAACACTGAAGGCAGATTCTTTACCATCTGAGCTACCTAGGAAGTCCAAGTCCACTTGGCCTTGATAAATACTGGGGAGGGTACGTGCTATTCTTTTCTCCATTTACCAATGAGAAATCTGAACCTGAAGCTCTGAACCAGCTTTCCCAAGGTCATCAACCTCAGCGGTGGAGGTAAGCAACACCAGGGCCAACTGAAATCAGAGCCAACACCTTTAGTCATTAGGCTGGTAACCTAAGTACAGACATAATCTCTTATATTGGAATCATACTGCACACTTCTTCATGATTTGACCTTCCATTAAAATAGAATGTTAATATTTCTTCATGTTGTAAATATGCTTCTCCATGATGATGTTTATTGGCAGCTCAGTATTACAACTTCAAAAATGCACTACTATTTATTTGATCCACTCTACATTGTTGGATGCTTACATTTTTGTTGTAACACTCAAAGAATACTTTTGTATATACTTTTGTATATGCTTTGTTGCAGACGTGATTAAATATTTCCATGGGACAAACTCCTAGAATGGAATAGCTGGATAATTTTTAAGGATTTTTGTTACAGATTTCCAGCCTGCATTTCAAAAAATGGTACCAACCATCTCTCTCACAGGCAGTGATGGAGAGTCCTCTGAATTCAGGCCTTCTGATCCTTGCTAAGGTCAATACCATGACCTTGTGTGCATACATGCTAAGTCGCTTCAGTTGTGTCCAGCCCTTTGCAATCCTATAGACTGCAGCCTGCCAGGCTCCTAAGTCCATGGGATTCTCCAGGCAAGAATACTGGAGTGGGTTGCCATGAGTGGAATAACTTGATAATCTTCCACCGGAAGATCCTCCTCCAGGGAATCTTCCCCACCCAGGTATTGAACCTGCATCTCCTGAAGCTTCTGCATTGCTGGCAGATTCTTTACCGCTGAGCCACTGGGGAAACCATACTGCTACCTTATCAACTCTAAATTATCATCTCTGTAATAACTCCTGTTTAATCCTGCCACTTGGTATCAAAGAATACATCTGAATCCAACCTGCCAAGAACCTTCCTCTGTACAATGCCTTTCTTATTCAAGAGTTAGTCCCCATTTGAAGCACAACTGTGTACTTACTTGTGTAAATCTAGAGGGATGAAATTTGACATCTATTGTGGGATTCAGATGGGAAATCTTGTAGCACCTGATGCCAAAAAGGAACTTTTATTCTTAAACCCTATTTCTTAATCATGTGTTTGAATTGAAAAGAGTAGAACACAAACTTGTTAATAGTCAGTTATAGTAGATACCTCTACTACATATTAAGTAATCTAGATTTGGTAAAAATGTCTTTTTTTTTCTCCTCCTGCCATAAGTCTCTATCCAGAAGGAGCAAAAGGCACAGGAAATTTCTCAGGACACCCATCAAGTCCCTCAGGGTTCAAGGGTTTTTTCCCAAAGCACTCTGCCCATCAAATGTTAAATATTTATAGCCAAGAACTCTCATCAAATTCTCTCAAATTTCTTTAAAGTTGAAAAGTCATGGTGGTACCATGGATAAGAATCCACCTGCCAAAAAAAAAAAAAAAAAAAGAATCCACCTGCCAATGCAGGGAACAAGGATTTGATCCCTGGGCCAGGAAGATTCCACATGCTGTGAAGCAGTTAAGCCCATGTGTCGTAACTACTGAAGCCTGTGTGCCTAGAACCTGTGCTTCACAACAAGACAAACTGCCTCAATAAGAAGCCCATGCACCACTAAGAATAGCCCTTGCTCATTGCAACTAGAGGAAGCTGCATGGCAGTGAAGACCCAGGAGTCATAAAATAAAAACGAAAAATTAAATAAAAAGTAAAGTTGAAAAATCAGGCATCTGTTGACTTGGACAGATAATTTCAAGTGCAACAATTTGGAAACATGAGATTTCCAAACATGGAAACATTCACCTTTCTCCTAAGTATGGTTAGTGGTTTAGTCACTAAATTGCATCCAACTCTTGCAGCCACATGGACTGAGGCCCTCTAGGCTCCTCTGTCCATGGGATTTCCAAGACAAGAATACTGGAATGGGTAGCCATTTCCTTCTCAAGGGGATCTTCCTACTAAGGGATCGAACCCTGGTTTCTGCATTGCAGGCAGATTCTTTATCTACTGAGCCACCAGAGAAGCCCTAAGTATACATGCAAACAAATCTACCCATTTGTTCCTATGGACATGTTATATCTTTTTGCCTCTCAATAAAAGATGAAAGTACTTCAGCCTCAAGTAGTGGTTCACAAACTATAGATAATCATTTTTCGAAAGAATTAAGGGGAGATTATCAAGGAAAAAGAAAAGAGTCCTTGAGTTTTGTTTTTTTTTTTTCTTATTAATGTAAAGGTAGATGAACTTAGACACATAATCTGGGAAGGAATATTGGACTTGAATTTGGGAAGACTTCCTCAGGAATGTCTCTTCTTACTGTTGACTTGGTCCATGCAAAGGACTTGAGGACCTTGGGGAAGATTCTCAAGACACAGCATGATCTAGATGCCAACATCTCTTTATTTTCACATCTGGTGCTTGAGCATTTCATGCCATGATACTCCAGAGCCTAAGTTTCTTACAGCATGACTCTCTCTAAGGCCAGACACTGAGGAGTTAAAGGAGGCCTGGGTGCAGGGACAGCTGGAGATAATTACTTACAATCAAAGGACACACAGAAAAGCAGCGGGAACAGCAGGGTGAGGTGTTCTGCCTGACTGGATTATAAGAGGCATCTGGACAGAGGCAACTGGGCTTAAATACTAGTCAGGGAATTTTGCACTGTTTGATCTTATTTTAAGACCTAAGAAAGAGATTGGGATTGGTTTGAACCTGGTTTAAAAAGCCCAAAGGTAGACATTCCCGTCATAAACAGCTTGAACTCTCTTGTCCTGTAAATGCGGATATAGGAAAGATGTGTTAGGGCCAAGGGGGCTTTGTGTATTAAACACAAGATCAAGTTTTACTTCGAAAATTCTGAAGGATAATTTTGTACTCCTGTTTTCCAACATGGGCAATTAGTCTAAAATCCTGGACATCTGACTTTGTTCTTTGTATTATTTTCCCTAAGATCTCTACATTCTTTTCCCTAAGATCCCAATTTTTTTCGTCAACTTGCTTTTTTCCACAGCCCTAAATTATATTTCAGCAACTGCCATTTTCCCTCACAGGGCCAAGATTCATGAGGCAAATAAATATTTCTTCAGTGAAAGAGCGTATTGTAGCCAGCACTATTTTAAGGAGATATCAGATCTCTGAAGTCTTTAAATTGGATTTTCTTCTCAGATACATATTTTTTTCTATTTAATAATGTGTATAAAATGGCTCCACTGCATTATATTCAGTACCTAAACCTTGACTCTTGGAGAAACCTTTTCTTGATGAACTCCAATCCGAAGCTATGATCTCTCTTCTTTTGATTTATCTATAATGTTAAGACATAAGCTCTAAACTTTATAACAGTGAGTACTTTATCAGGTAACCACGGAATTAAGCATACTGAGCAACTTGAAAGAAAGCATGCTTACTTCAAAGCTGATGGCATTAGATGGTACGAGATAAAATGGAAAATTGCCTCACGTACAGAGGCCTGCAGCAGGACTTATACAGACAGCATAAATGACAGCCTTTTCATTTAGGATACGGAATTGGCAGGGGCAAACCTCCACGGTGGAAGTCAGAAACTTTTAGACACAAAAGCACCTAAGACGTGTCTCCCTTTCTTACGAACTATTGATGATAGTTCCCCGTTGCTTATAGGATGAAGTCCAAATGCCTTAGAATTCACAGCTGCACCTCTCAGTATGTTTAAAATCTGCCACTGCTTCCTCTTCTCTTTTCCCATCTTTGCCCCATATGCCTATGTTTCACTGAGTCCTCTAAAATGCCATTTCATTTTCTTACCTTTAAACTTTTGATCCTGTAATATCTTCACATTCGAACATCCTACCTTAACTGAACAACCTGGACATTTTCTACTCAAGCTTAAAGGCCTACCTGAGAAATATTTTCCTCCCCAACCAATATATATTTTTAACTTTTTATTTTGTATTTGAGTTGTTATAATAGTTTCAGGTGGACAGCAAAGAGTCTCAGCCATACATATGCATGTATCCATTCTCCCCTGAACACCCCTCCCATCCAGGTTGCCAGATTACATTGAACAGAGTTCCCTGTGCTATAGCTTAGGTCCTTGTTGGTTATCCATTTTAAATATGACAGTGTGTACATGTTCATCCAAAACTCCCTAACTATCCTTTCCCCCATTTCTTCCCCCTTGGTACCCATAACTTCACATTCTCTAAGTCTGTGAGTCTGTTTCTGTTTTGTAAATAAGTTTATTTTTATCATTTCGTTTTAGATTTTGCATTTTAAGGGTGTCATATGGTATTTCTCCTTCTCCGTCTGACTTACTTCACTCAGTATGACAGTCTCTAGACCCATCCCTGTTGTTGCAAATGGCACTATTTCAACCCATATTTTTAACCAATGAACAAGAGGCTTTTCCTTTTCATCTCCTTTTCCCAAACAAAACTCAATATTTCAACCTCACTTGTCCTGAAGAATGAATTGATCCTTTATTGGTGTGTCCATGGTACTATGTACATTTCTCTATAATCCATTTGTCCAATAACTCAGGCATCAATTCATTCATGCATTTATTTTTTTAAAAGTGCTTACTGAGTATTATCTGTATAATGATGGCTAGTCACTGCTCAAAATTATGGGAATTAAGCAGTAAACCAGACCAGACTGACTGTCTCAGGGTTAAAGATCTAGCGATCAAGCTTAAATTTCTTCCATAATGTTATGATTAGCCACTTTGCTTATCTGCTCTTCTTCAAAGATGGACAACTTCTTAGTAATCTTTAGTATGGATCCACAAGGCTTAGTTAGTACTGTGGTTCATATTTGAAAGTGAAAGTGAAGTCCCTCAGTCGTGTCCGACTCTTTGCAACCCCATGGACCATAACTTACCAGGCTCCTCTGTCCATGGAATTTTCCAGGCAAGAGTACTGGAATGGGTTGCTATTTCCTTCTCCAGGGGATCTTCCCAACCCAGGGATTGAACCCGGGTCTCCAGCATTGCAGGCAGACACTTTAATAATATTTTTAAACTGTTGCTAGCTTCTAAGTTGCTTCAGTCCTGTCCGACTCTGTGCGACCCCATAGATGGCAGCCCACCAGGCTCCTCCGTCCACTATGTTCTAAGTAAAGCATTCATGCTTTACATGAAATTTTCCTGGAATCTTCACAATACTGCTATGCTTTGGATACTCATTGAACTCAGAGAATGCAAGAGACACAGTTTCTTGGTCCCACAGTTACTAAGCAGCAAAGTCAGAAACTGAACTCATGTATGTCTGACTCCCAGAGTAAAGTGAATGAAAGAATGAATGAAAGCAATATTCCAGGAAAAGGTCAGTTCTTTGCCTGGTGCTTCAGGAAAGGTGGAGAGGCAGTCGTTGGCCTGAGGACCAGCAATACAAGGAGTGAGTTTCTGTGCCTAGAGTGGAGGAGGGAGCACTGGCTTCATCTGCTTGAGGAATTTGAAGCTTCTGTTAAAATTGTCTCTGTGCTGTACTTCATCACTAAATCTGAATCCCTTTGGACCAGTCTAAAGTCATTGGTTAGTCAATTCACTTATTTTTGTATCCTCTTTATAGAAATTATTTCAGACTGCCTAAATAAAGGAAACAAATCTAACCAAAATAAATAAATAAATCCCAGTTCTTCTGATCCTGGAATGCTCTCTCTAAAGCTGCCCATGAGAGAAGCTGCTTCATTTCATATTAGTGGTTGCAATTCACCATGTCTGTCCTTTTGGTCTTTGCGGATTCACACTGAAACCATCCTTAGGTCTTCCTGCGAGGCAGCCTCATGATATTCTGAGAGGGACTGTCTGGACCTTTGCAGGTCCGGTCAGGAGCCCATACACCCCTCAACCCCCCACCCCGAGGCAGTGTCCTCCTTACACACAGCTTTCACGTCTGATCATAACAAATACACTCTCTAAAGTTGGTACAGATCTTTTCAGCTCTTCCCCTCTAATGTCATTACAGACATAGAGAAACTGTTCATTTATATAGATAAGATTTTTAAATGTAAATAGTAATGAAGAAGAGGCACATGAAGCTTCTAGGCTAATAGATTGTTACGTCTGAGCATCAAAGTCGAGCCAGTGTTTCCTGGTAAAGTTTTGAAATTCTCAACATAAAAAGAAAGATGTTTTTGTTTGTTGTTTTTTACTATATATCATTTCTCCTATAGTCACTACTTTTGTTAGACAAAACTACTAACAATAATATAAAAACCTTCCCTCATTTTGCTTTCAAAAATGGCCACAGGAAATGTTCCGGTCACTACTTTGACTCAGTTCATTGACTGTTGATAGAATATAGAATTCATTTGCGTCAGTTGATATTTTCACTTTTTTAAAAAAAGGTTTTAAAAACATTTAATAAAATAAAATATTTTATTTAATATTTTATTTTTTTGTTTGGTCACACCAGGTCTTAGGTGTGGCATGTGGGATCTAGTTCCCTGACCAGGAATTGAACCCAGACCTGCTGCATTGGAAGCATGGAGTCTTAGCCACTGGACCACCAGGGAAGTCCCTCACCTTTGCCTAGAACTCCCTTACATGATTTATTGAATAGCATAGTCTTCAAAATGTTTTATGAAAAATAATTTTCACATGAGGCTGGGAGTATCCTCTTTTACCCTTGATGGATTGGGAGCAGGAGGAGAAGGGGATGACAGAGGATGAGATGGTTGGATGGCATCACCGACTCGATGGACATGAGTCTGGTGAACTCCGGGAGTTGGTGAATGACAGGGAGGCCTGGCGTGCTGCAATTCATGGGGTCGCAAAGAGTCGGACACGACTGAGTGACTGAGCTGAACTGGGGCTTCCCTGGTGGCTGAGATAGTAAAGAATCTGCCTGTAGGGCAGGAGATGAAAGAGATTTGGGTTTGAACCCTGGTCAGGAAAATCCCCTGGAGAAGGAAATGGTAACCCACTCCAGTGCTCTTGCCTGGGAAATCCCATGGACAGAGGAGCTTGGTGGGCTATAATCCATGGGGTCTCAAAGAGTCAGATACAACTGAGTGGCTAAAACTTACACTTCACTTTTGTGTTTCTCTGTAATGTAATATTCTACACTTCTCTCCATGACTCATTCATTCCTTCTGAAGGAGAAAGGAAGTGCTCTGGATGGTGGGCCTGAAATAGTTAGGTACGCTTATCTTTGTCCTTCCTTCTTTCTCTCTCTTCTGGGTGTGACTGTCTGAAGATAACAAGAGTTTTAGTCTGCACGGTGTGCGTGGTCTGCATGAGCGTGATTAACTTCTCATGGAATTTGAAGTTCCCAATATGCCCAACCAGATACAGTGACTCTGGATTCAGGAATTGGACAAACAGAAGGGTATCATTTTGTGGACCCATCCAAACCCCAGCATTTATATGGAAAAACTAAAAGATTATATTTTGTGAAGCAGAAGTTTCTTAAAATTTAGCCTAAGAAGGAGTGCTGAATAAGATGTGAATAGTTGTAACTTTAAAATCTAGTCCTAAAAAGTCAATGACATTAGGCTCTCAAATACATAAACTCTCTGTTTCTCCATCTGTATTCTTTGTATTGGAATATCTGCCACCACTTTATCTAAAATACATGAAGGCAAACAATTGTATGAGAGCCGCTGAATTTTTAGATGTTAATATAAGTAACTTCTAAATGACATTACTATTAGTATTCCAGACTCAAAGTAGGAAACTATTTGGTCTGAACATGAGATTTGGTCTATTTACTCTTGAATTCTGAGAATAAAGAGTTTTACATCTGATTTTGTGGTTCTCTAATCTGGCAATGTGAGGAATGATTAAAGCAGGAGTTTACATGTGGCAGAGTAGGGCAATGATTTGTGATATGTTGCCGATCAAATATTCTTTCTTCCCTTCTTTTCTCTTCCCCCCAAGGGAAATAAATTGTCAGACTTCGAGAAGGTGGGGTTCTAATAAAATTCTTCCTGTATTTCATTTGTTGCTACTTCTGGTTTCTTCTCCCCCACCCCCGCCACCACCACATACACATTTAGCAAAAACTAGGATTTCTGGAGATTACTTTCAGAGTTCCTGTCTCACCCACAACACATACTCAAAAATTCTTCTGGAAAGGTTATCAGAGGCAGTAAAGGATGTAGGGACATTACTATGTAGGAGTAATGGGGCATAAAACCAAATATTTATTCTTCCTACTGAGCACCAGCTATAACTGTAGTTTAGGCAAGATTGCCTCTGTACCTGCCTCTAACGGTGAATGTACCTTCCAGATTTATCAAATATGCCTGGTTTGAAGATTAGTTCCCAGTAGGAGATTCCTTACATTGAAGAGCACTTTGAATAAGATTTATTTGATCCTCATCTCATCTTAAGTCTGGTTAGAAAATATGAGGATGTATTTTAAATAGAGCCTTCATTCATTTTAATGAGATAAAATGCCTATGGTGATCTGATGATGTTGCAAAGGTATTTATTTACATTTCTGTAGTCTTTCTCTTTGAGAAAAGAATATTTTACAATAAGATTTAATCAGTTCACACAAAGAAGTTAGTTGTTGCAATGTCATTGCCTTAGTAGGTATTAATTCCTTCACTTTTATTTCTGGATGACCCAGTTAAGAGTTAGGTCTCCACGCTTTTGTAGATTATTACTTTCTCTGCTTCTTAAGGGTTGACAATACATGGTATCTTTTACAAATTTAATCTTCCAAAGACATTAACAAAAATTCAGTATAATATAAGGAACTGGTTAAAAATTATTACAAAAATAGAAAAGTATTTAGTCATTAAAAACACATTATCCAAGTATGTTGAAATTGAAAAAAAATTAGGTGTGGAACATAAAAAAATTTCACATACTTTATTAAAAAGCATATATATGTGTACATATGTTATATATGTATAAATTAGGAAGATAGACACAAAGTGATACAAATTACTGCCTGGTAAAGTATATGTGATTATTCTTTTAAGTGTCTTGGTGTTGTATTTTTGCTGTTTGAGATTTGCTGAATAAATATTACTTTTGCAATCAAAAAGTGGCACTTTTTAAAATTCCGAACTAAAGAAAGCTTTCGGACGGCATTAAAAAGGCAGCTTTCTATTCCAGCTCTTATAAACTATATATATTTTGTCTCATGTTTGCTTTAGCCATGAAGCCACATAAAATAACATTAATAGAACTGGTATCTCAGCTGGTAAAGAATCCACCTGCAATGCAGGAGACCTTGGTTCAGTTCCTGGGTCTGGAATATCCCTTGGAGAGGGGATAGGCTATTCACTCCAACTGGAGAAAGAAATGGCAACCCACTCCAGTATTCTTACCTGGAGAACCCCATGAACAGAGGAACCTGGTGGGCTACAGTCCATGGGATTGCAAAGAGTCAGACAGGACTGAAGCGACAGAGCTTGTACACACACACGCAGGCACTCACTCCAATGTTCATAGGCTTCCCTGGTGGCTCAGACAGTAAAGAACTCACTGACAATGTAGGAGACCTGAGTTTGATCCCTGGGTTGGGAAGATCTCTGGGGGAGGGCATGGCAACCCACTTCAGTATTTTTGCGTGGAGAATCCCCATGGACAGAGGAGCATGGTGGGCTACAATCCATGGGATTACAAAGAATCGGGCACAACTGAGCTACTAAGCACGCACACAAAGTATTACTTTACGTATTAAAATCTTAAGTATGTACTGCACGTTGCCTTTTCCACTATTTACTTAGATATTTTACAACAAAAAAATAATGAAATAGAGAAAAACCAAAACAGAATTGAAAAAGAGGACAGAAGTCTGCCAACCATAAAAGTCAAAATAATTGCTGTGTTTCTGCCTCAAATTTGTCTCTAAAGTTTTCTTCTCTTTGTTTATAAGAAAGAACATGTCCTTAGGTGAAACATACTTTTTGTATCACTGTATAATGAAAGAAATATCTCAGGGGGGAATCTAGCATTGGATTCAATAATCATTGTATAATTCAATGTATCAATAAACGTGTAAGTTGCTATTGCACTTAACAAAAGCTAACCTTTATTTAAAGAACAGAGGGGACTTCCCTGGTGGTTCAGCAGTAAAGAATCTGCCTGCAATGTAGGAGACCCAAGTTTGATCCCTGGGTGAGGAAGCTCTCTGGAGAAGGAAATTGCAACCCACTTCAGTATTCTTGTCCGGGAAATCTGTGGACAAAGGAGACTGATGGCTACATCCAAGGGGTTTTAAAAGAGTCAAACACACAATTACATTAAGAGCCTCTTTTCTTTCTGTTTTCCTGCTCTACCATCCTCAGTAAGTTACCTTTCTTCCTGGGTGAGTCCTTGCCTCATGACTGCATAGTTACAAGGAACTGCCATCATGCTAGGGCCCATGACCTCACACAATCACATATTTAGAAAAACGGCAGCCCCTCCTTGTACATCTCTTTGTCAGGAAGGAAAAATCTTTACCAGAAGTTACCTGCCAGAGTTCCCATGCTTTGTAAGTATCACATCAGTTCAGTTCAGTTTCTCAGTTGTGTCCGACTCTTTGTGACTCCATGAACTGCAGCACACCAGGCCTCCCTGTCCATCACCAACTCCCAGAGTTCACCTAAACCCATGTCCATTGAGTTGGTGATGCCATCCAACCATCTCATCCTCTGTCGTCCCCTTCTCCTCCTGCCCCCAATCCCTCCCAGCATCAGGGTCTTTCCCAAAGAGTCAGCTCTTCACATCAGGTGGCTAAAGTATTGGAGTTTCAGCTTCAACATCAGTCCTTCCAATGAACACCCAGGACTGATCTCCTTTAGGATGGACTGGTCGGATCTCCTTGCAGTCCAAGGGACTCTCAAGAGTCTTCTCCAACGCCACAGTTCAAAAGCATCAATTCTTCAGCACTCAGCTTTCTTCACAGTCCAACTCTCACATCCATACGTGACCACTGGAACAACCATAGCCTTGACTAGACGGACCTTTGTTGGCAAAGTAATGTCTCTGCTTTTTAATATGCTGTCTAGGTTGGTCATAACTTTCCTTCCAAGGAGTAAGCATCTTTTAATTTCATGGCTGCAATCTCCATCTGCAGTGATTTGGGAGCCCAGAAAAATAAAGTGAGCCACTGTTTCCACTGTTTCCCATCTATTTCCCATGACGTGATGGGACCGGATGCCATGATCTTAGTTTTCTGAATATTGAGCTTTAAGTCAACTTTTTCACTCTCCTCTTTCACTTTCATCAAGAGGTTCTTTAGTTCCTTTTCACTTTCTGCCATAAGGGTGGTGTCATCTGCATATCTGTGGTTATTGATATTTCTCCCGGCAATCTTGATTCCAGCTTGTGCTTCCTCCAGCCCAGTGTTTCTCCTGATGTACTCTGCATATAAGTTAAATAAGCAGGGTGACAATATACAGCCTTGACGTACTGCTTTTCTTATTTGGAACTAGTCTGTTTCATATTCAGTTCTAACTGTTGCTTCCTGACCTGCATACAGGTTTCTCAAGAGGCAGGTCAGGTGGTCTGGTATGCCCGTTTCTTTCAGAATTTTCCACAGTTTATTGTGATCCGCACAGTCAAAGGCTTTGGCATAGTCATGCCAAAGTATCACATGCCCATTCCTAAATTAATTGTCAGTAGGATGAGTGGTAATATTACCGTGGTTGTCCTCGCCTAATTAAAATTTACCCCTTGGGCATAGAAAGGCACTCTTTCCTTGAATATCTGACAAAAGAAAAAGTGAACAAAATTGGGATTCTGCTAGTGATAAAGAGTGTGATAGTTGTTAGAGAGAGGAAGCCTGTCTTGTGTCAAGCATAAGACAACTTATTGAGCCTTCACACTGGCTGGGTAGACAGAGGCAGGGTAGACAGAGGGAGTAGGTCACAATGGCACTTTTCATGGAACCTACAGTCTAGGGGAGAAGAGGGGAACTGAACATGCCATTATCAATATAATCTCATTTTTGGATGAGGAAAGTGAATAATCAAGCTCCAGTATTGTATGCACGTACATATGGCTAAGTCACTTTAAAATGATAACTTCATTAAGGCCACTGGAAACCATTTTAAATATATTGGGTTGGCCAAACGTTTGTTCAAGTCTTTCTGTAAGATCTTATGGAAAAATCTGAACGAACTTTTTGGCCAATCCGTCTAAATCAACCATTTACTTAAACTAAAACTGTAGTTTCTTCTATTTTCTTCCACTATTTTATTTTAACATTTTACACTTAATATTTATGTGAACAAATAATTGTTTTCCTTTACACTTTACATTTACAATTAACATGATCGGATATGACACATTTAAAGTATGTGGTGGGTTAAATTGTGTAATACAGATGTCCAGGTTCTAATACCTGAAACCTGTGAGTATATTGCCTTATGTGGTAAAACGGATTTTGCAAATGTGATTGAATTAAGGATTTTCAGATGGGGAGACTAACCCCAATTATCTGAGTAGGTCCAATGTCATCACAAGGATCCTTCTAAGAGGAGGTCAGGAGGATTAGTTGGTAGTAGAGACTGTGATGAACAAGAAGTTGGGGTCGTATGAGGAAGGGCTCGTGCATGATGCTCAGTCGCTTCAGTCATGCCCGACTCGGTAGCCCTCCAGGCTCCTCTGTCCATGAGATTCTCTAGGCAAGAATAATGGAGAGGGTTACCTTACCTTCCTCCAGGGGTTCTTTCTGAACCAGGGATCTTACCCACATCTCTTATGTCTCCTACTTTGGGAGATGGATTCTTTACCACTAGTGCCATCTGGGCTGAAGGGACTGTGAGCCAAAACAATGCAAGTAGCCTCTAGAACCTGGGAAAGGAAAGGAAAATAATTCTTCTCTAGACCCTCCAGAAAGAAATACAGTCCTGTCAGATCTTGATTTCAGCCTCTTGAAACCTATGACAGGCTCCAGAAGTATGAGAAAAAAAATTATATTAAGTCATTAAACTTGTGGTAATTTGTTACAGCAGCAGTGAGAAATGGATATAACATGCTGTGGTCTTTTGCCTTAATACCAGGTTTTATGATGCATATGTGTATACAGTTTAGAAGTAGTTATATTTATACTATATATTTTTCAAAGAATTTATTCTAAAATTATTTAGATTTTATTTAAAAATTTAAAATTGGAAAAATATTCATAGTTGACCTTCAGTGATCTTTACTTCAGTATAATATCTCTTTTGTATCAACCCCCCCAAACTTAAGCTTAATATACTAGAGTGGGTAGCCATTCTTTTCTCCAGGGGGATCTTCCTGACACAGGGATCAAACCCAGGTCTAGTGCATTACAGGCAGATTCTTAACTGTCTAAGCCACCAGAGAAGTCCCATGCTAAGGACAGTTATGACTAAAAATGAAGACCAAGACTTCCTTAAAGAAAAGAGCTAAATGAGGAAGAGTAAGTGAAATGCCACTTTCGTCTGCATAAATTGGAATAAAAATGACTTACATGAAGTTGTGTTTAGCAAAGAACAGTTAATCCTGTTTTTTGCAAAACCCAGCGAAGTAGAGAAAGCATTAGTCCAATTTTACATAGGCAAGAGTTACATCATAAAGCTGTTTTGCTCCTACTTGTATTGAAGACTTACTGTGTGCCAGACATCATGATAGGTGCTGAGGAAATAATAATGACAATATGACAATAATGTGAGTTTATTTATCATTTATTGAATACTCACTTTGCTTGGGTAGAGTACAAGATATTATTCATACGTTAATTAATCTGTAAAACAAACCAAAATAATAGAACAGACATAGCCTTGCCCTGAAAGAGAGCACAGCCTATTGTTAAGGAAGAAATGGTAGACATATCATCAGACACTTTCTCTAGCCAAGCAAGTATGTGTGTGTGTCAGCTGCTCAGTCATGTCTGACTCTTGAGATCCCATGGACCGTAGCTACCAGGCTCCTCTGTCCATAGGATTTTCCAGGCAAGAATATTGGAGTGGGTTGCCATTTCTTTCTCCAGGGGATCTTCCTGACCCAAGGATCGAACCCACGTCTCCTGCATTGGCAAGTGGATTCTTTACCATTGTGCCACCTGGGAAGCCCCACCAAACAAGTACCAGGAGAGAATTAAGGTCACAACTCGGGAATCACAGAGAAGATACAGGTGACCCAGTCTGGGTAAGAATAGGGAAGGTTTTCTGAATTAGTTATTTCTGAATATAATCTTGAAGGCAAAATCTTCTAGTCTCCCTGGGATAAGCAATATAACAATATCATTAAACACAAAACTTGAATGGCGTAATGCAGCAAAGATTGAGTTCTTAATTACACCACAAATCAAGGGGGATTATACATCTTTTCACAATGCCTCTGCTCTGACCATGACTCAGGGATTATGACCGCTTCCAGACTGCAATTCCACATGTTTGCGTTCTCTTGCATAGCTGGAAGAAGACAGAAGGTGCACTTATACTTAACTTCCTTGACTGATAAGTAATATACCTCACCTCCACTCCCAATTATTGATCAGAACTAGTCCCATATCCCAAGTCAAGTACAAGGGCAAAGGAGTATATTGAACTTTGGTGACTATCACTCCCTGCTATAGTCAAACAAAGAGGACTGAAAAGGAAAAAGTTAGCAAAAGTACAGACAGGAGAAACACTATCATCTGGGCCAGCTGGATTTTGGTTTTCTTAAATGTAATATAAAAGAAAGTGTGTAAATGAGAAGACCCTGAAGGAACAGTCATGACCCAGATCAGGAAAGGCCTCAAAGGAGATGTTAAGACTCGAATTTTATTCTATAGAAGAGATGGAAGAATTCTAAGTAGATTTGAACTCTGGAGACTGTAGCCTGAAAGGGACAAGGCTAACAGCAGGAATACTAGTTAGGAGGTAATAAAAAAGGAGAATACTCACCAATGCCTTCATTATATAATACAGATAAAGGAAATGTTAGAGGCAGAGTCGGCAAAAATATACAAACAGATTAAATATGGACATTAGGATAAAGAAGTGACAAATAACTTTCAGATTTCACAGCTCTGGGTAAGTGGTATTATCAGTTTAGGCAGAGATTATTGGGAAAAGACTATTTGAAAAGGATGATGAAGAAGTTTACTCCAGACTTAAAAAAATTTTTTTTAA
The DNA here is from genome assembly GCF_027580195.1 of Bos mutus. Lineage (NCBI taxonomy): Eukaryota > Metazoa > Chordata > Mammalia > Artiodactyla > Bovidae > Bos > Bos mutus. Next base: position 41,989,395 of record NC_091630.1, on the reverse strand, counting down.
TTTATTTTTTGACCAAAAATAAATGGGTCTTCATTGCTGTGAGTGGGCTTTCTCAGGTTGCAGTGAGCAGGGGCTACTCTTTATTGCAGAGCGTGGGTTCTAGGGCGCCCACTTGTCCTTTGGCATGTGAAATCTTCCTGGAACAGAGATTGAACCTGTGTCCTCTGCATAAGGTGGACTCCCATCCACTCTACCCCACCCCCAGGGAAGTCCTTATTCCAGACTTTTTAAGGTTGAGCTGTCAGTGGGAAATCCAGGCAGAGTCAACCAGCAGGAGTTTGGATAAATGTCTAGAGGCAGATCTAGGGTTGAGATGAAGATCTGGGAATTGTAAAACTTGGATGAAGGATGAAACCACAGGAATAGATGGCTCACAAACTGAAAGTGAGAAGAGCAGTGGGTTTGGAACTCAACCCTAGGGAATACCAACATGTAAAGGGTAGAATGAAGAAAGGGGCTCATTAAGATACAAGAGAAGGTACTGCCAGCTGTGTAAGAAAAGAAGCCAAGGCAAGGAGAGTGTCAAGGAAAGAGGGATCACCCGTCTTAATCAGCATAAGGAAATGCAGCAGGATAAGGGCTGAATTTTGGCATTGAACTTGGGGATTAAAAGTGCCCAGTAATAGTCTTTTCAGTAAAGAAATTAGTGCATGCATGCATGATAAGTCACCACAGTCCTGTCTGACTCTGCGAAACTATGGACTGCAGCCCACCAGGCTCCTCTGTCTGTAGGATTCTCCAGGCAAGAATACTGGAGTGGGTTGCCTTGCCCTCCTCCAAGGGATCTTCCTGACTCAGGGATTGAACTCAGGTCTCTTACATCGCCTGCACTGACAGGAGGGTTCTTTACCACTAGCGCCACCTTGAGAAGCCCAAAGAAATTGGTAAGAAGGAGTGATTGCAATGGACTTGGTAATGCTACATAGTGGATAAAGCAGCCACAAGGTAGCCATGTCCCCTGAGAAGTTTAAGAACTTGCTCAGCATCCCACAACCAGGGCTTGAGTTCAAGGTGGGCAGAACTGAAACTGAGGCCAGGTCATGTAGCTGCTTAATGGTTGGGCAGGATCCAGTCATATTCACCAATGTGTACATGAGTGCTAAGCTGCTTCAATTGTGTGTGACTCCGCGACCCCATGGACTGTAGCCCACCAGGCTCCTCTGTCTGTGGGATTCTCATGAAAGAATCCTGGAGTGGGTTGCTGTGCCCCTCTCTGTATTTACCAGAATACCTCAAAAATAAGTACAGCCTTTCACCAGAGTTTCTAATTTTCATGACAGTCGAGATGAGTTGCTGAGGGGAATTTTCCAAGCATATGTTCAAACACACACACACAGAGTAAGGCTTGAAGAAGTAGAATGTTTAGGTGATTTACTTTAATGGGAGCTGAGCAGAGCACAACAAACTAATAATAAATGATACCCTGCTAAATCCAAGTGCATTTTAGACTTTCAGGGAGTACTTAATGGGACCAAGCAGTCTTAGCAAGTAAAATTGAATGGATGTATTTTTAAACAGCACCCTACATCACCATAATTCTATCAAGTGATCTTTTTCAATAAGCAAGGTGCTGAACTCATATTTAAGCCCATGCTTAAAGAAACGAAGAGTTTGGGGGAATAAAGTTCCCAATGCTTCTTGGGGGTCACAGAATTCTCAGTGGCCCTAAAAAAGGAAAGACCCTGGTTTACATAGCAGGCTCTGGGAACATAGACAAGCTGTATGACTCTCACTTGGTGGGGAGTGGGGAGAGATAAAGCTGACCATGAAGGCCGGAACCAGATAATGAAGGGCTTTATATATCATGCTAAGGAGTCTGGACTTTATCTTGCGGGTTAGCAGAGAGCTATTAAAGACTTTTAAGTAAGGGATTATCATGATCAGATTTCTATTTTCTGGCAGCTACAGTGTGGAGGAGAATGGAAGGAGGACAAAGACTGGAGGCAGAGAGACCAGTAAGTCCTGCTTATTATCTCCCTTCCCCCCTCCTCTGCCTCAAGATTCCCACATACAAAGACTCCAAATGCATTTTTGGTGTGAACTTTCTTTTCAGGGATGGCCTCCCTGGTCAGGGGCTTCATTTCTTGACTACTGACCATGCGTGCATATATATGTGTCTCTTGTGTGTACCCACACATACACACACACTGATGCACACCGAGAGTATGTTTTTTATTCTGATCCTTCTCGGGCAGCATCAAAACTTCCTGTTGTATCCAGATCACTCGGAAGTCATGTCAAGCCATGCCAGAATTACTATATGAACAAATAATCCTTTGTCTGTTGGGAAGACAAGGAAAGTGCATGGGATTTAGTCAAGAGATAAGGCCAGAACCATATAGATGTATGAAAACTACAGTCAAGTTGCTTAGATGAATTTAATGTAAAATAATTTTATTTTCTATATCTTTATGATATATTTGTCATGGAGTGCCTGCAAAGGTATGCAGAATTCTAAAAGGCAGTAAGAGAAAGGAATTGAAGAAGAGAGGGTTTGCCCACACAGGAGACTTTGAACAAGAACACTCTAGTGAGGAATCACACAAGAATTGTCACACATTAGCCGTAGAAGAGACAGCTAGGGAAATTGGAAGCTTACTTCCCCCAGAAAAAAGAAAAGAGTAAAAGTTAGATACAATAAAATATTTGCAAATAATGATTTAAAAGTAAGCACATTTAAAGGGAGAGGTAGAAGAAATTGTGTATGTATTTGGTTCTAACAGTGCAAATGTTTCTAGGTAATTAACAACAGAATAACTAAATTGCAGTCAGTCAATAGCTGTAGGTCTTGAAAAGCAGAGAATAATGTAGCCTAAATGGATTACTAAAATGTATTATACTTACAGAAAACTTTAATACCTATGTGGTCTTTAATAGAAGAACAAAGTACTTTGACAGAAGTACTGTTTTTGGAACATTGTGTTTTTAAATCCCTTGGAAAACAAAGTAGTATCTGTGGCTTTTTGTCTTCCTTACCTTAAAGTATAAAGAGAGGAACCTCCCTGGTAGTCCAGTGGTTAAGACTCCATGCTGCCAGTGAAGAGGGGCAGAGGTTCAATCCCTAGTCAGGGAAATAAGACCCCATACGTTGTGTGGCCTGGCCAAGAAATAGACATAAAGATAAATAAGTAAATAAAATTTAAGACAGACTTTAAAAAAATAAAGTATAAGAAATGGCGATGATCTCATCTAAACAGTGAGGCAGAAAGAGGGCATGCATGTGTGCTAAGTCTTTGTGACCCTATGGACCATAGCCTGCCAGGCTCCTCTGTCCGTGAGCTTCTCCAGGCAAGAATACTGTAGTGGGTTGCCGTCCCCTCCTCCAGGGTATCTTCCCAACTCAGGGATCGAACCCAAGTCTCTCATGTCTCCTGCGTTGGCAGGCAGGGTCTTTACCACTAGCACCACCTGGGAAGCCCAGGAAGAGGAAGGGAAGGGCCATTTTCTGTTACTGAATCAGTAAGATGTTCTTGAACACTGCAAATTTGCCAGTTTGCACCTCTGTGAGAATAATGAAATTGTACAGAAACAATTGGTGTCTGAAAACTCTCTACTTTCCTGAGAGAAGGCATATTTTTTAAAAACTATTTATTTATTTATTTGGCTGCCTCAGGTCTTAGTTGGGGCAAGTGGGATCTTCTTTGTAGTATGTAGAATCTTTAGTTGCAGCACGTGGGATCTAGTGCCCTGACCAGGGATCAAACCCGGATCCCCTGCATTGGGAGCTTGGAGTCTTAGCCCCTGGACCACCAGGGAAGTTTCCAGGGTCCATTTCTTACCCTGGTGACATGCGCGAGGTAGTGAGCAGATTGGGTGTAGGGGCAGCATGGGATGACAAAAGAGAGCACCAAACACTGAAGCTGCTGGTGGGCATCAGGCCAGGGGGACGATGGAGACAAAATGGCTAGGGTAAGCTAGACTGCGTAGTGCTGGGGTTGAAAAGTACCTCTTTCACCGCTCAAACTTTGAAAGCTGTGGTGGCTTTGGTTCCTGGTGTCAGCGTCTGATAACTCTCCTGTTCACACAAAGTAGAGCAGTGATCCGAATAGGAGTTGCTTCCAAATGGTTTAAAAACTCAGGGTTGCTTCCACCCTCTAACCTCAATAGCTGAGAGTTGACAGGGATAAGCTGTTTGGTTTCAGAGTTTCAGATATTTGGGGCTGAGACATTTCTTACTTCCTTCCTTTCCTTGTAAGGCCAGGACACCAGGTCTTCCAAGTGTCTGTACTAATTAAATGCAGGTCTAGTATGCCAAAAATGTTTTGAATGTAAAAGATTAACGAGAGAGAGAACTTTTGTGAAACGAGGGAATTGAGACAAGAGGAGCCCCTCCTGGTTGGCATGGTTTTAAGAGGGAGGTAATCTTAAGGTCTTAAGAACACGAGCTGTACGATTTTTTTTTTTTTTTTTAAGAGACACTTGGCTCCAATGGGAAGGCATGAACCAAATATTTCAGGGACTAAGACAGCAGCCACCCAGGAAGGCTCACTGTGATCCTGGGTGACAGATGAGCTGTAAGTGGACTGTCTGAGTAAATGAGGGTGAGATTAAGCCATTCTACATTTGCCTCTTCTGGTCGTGTTACCCCGTGTTTTGTTTTAGAGCTCACCATAAGGGGAACCCACTGACCACTTTGACCTTTCCTTCCAGATTTGGCATTTGGAGGTATAAATCAGGATTAGCACTGCCATTAAGCTTCAGACGTGGTGCCTATAAGACAAAAGTAAGACCATTACTGGCAGTTTTAGCACTTGGGACAATATTGCATTGCTCATTTGGAACAGTAAGGAATTAATCAGTAGGAGAAACTCGATGTTCTTGTGGGCATCACCAATCTCCCCCAATATTTTGACTATTACTTGTTCAATCAGCTGAGTGGTGGGAGGTGAGGAATGAGACAAAGATTTGTGTTTTGGTAACTTGCCAGAACTTAGATGTCAGCTAACCTTCTGAGAAGCAGAAAGATTTTTTTTTTTTTTTTTTTATGAAAACATTCGGCAGCGGTCAGACTGATGAACATATTTGGAGACACTGAAATGATGTAATGATGGCAACGATGTTATTTTTACAGCATTAGAAGTAAGGAGGACAACTACCAGCTGCCAAACTCATTGGTCACATTGATCCCTAATAAATCCTGGGTGAGCCTGCCTAATATTAGTCATAGGAGTTAAGCCTGTGAATCTGTTAGGACTTAAGACACATTACTTTTAGTCGGGAGGGTAAGAAAAAAAATCTTCTGGCATACGGTAAAAGGAGGGGTAATTTAGTATGCTTTCTTAATGTTTTGAAAAGCAGAACTGAGGCAACATTTGTTTTCTTGGATGAATATCTTTTAATCTCAAGAGAAAATGGTAAACTCTCATCAGAGAAATATGGGGGAAGTGCACCTAAGGGAAGCTTGTAAAAGTCTTTCAGGTTTCCCAGAAAAGATTAAAAAACAATAGCAACACGTGATATCATTTCCACATACACTGAATTCACGTTTACTGAACATTGCCTAAGGCATCATACTTCCCGTGGAATCAGCTTTCTTTTTCTAATACATTTTAAGCAGTTGCCCTTCACAACCCTAGCAGCAGTAGTGTCTGCTAATATCTTTATTTTACAGATGAGAAAACTGCTGTTAACTATGATCCAACAACTTAATACAGCCAGTGAAGACCACAGAGCTGGTTAATTGCGAAACTGGGATTGTGTATCAGGCCCATTAGACTCCAGAGCCCAAGATCCTAAATGTGAGGCTAAACTATGGAGAATTTCCCCTCTCTGGAGGTAGCAGACCTGGTGATCAGGGACTCAGGGATGTAAGTGACAGATCTGGGATCTTCAACTTACCAGCTGTGTGAGTTGAATAAAGTCATCTATGAAATTGGAGATCATCGTTCTTTTATTGAGTTTGTGTCTAGGTTAAATTACATAGCCTAGAAGCAATGTCCAATACACCATAAATGCTTAGGGGGGTGACATGTACACAAAGGTATATTTAAAATGGTTAACCAACACGGACCTGTTGTATAGCACAGGGTACTCTGTTTAATACTCTCTAATAATCTAAACAGGAAAAGAATTTGAAAAAGAATAGATACTTGTATATGTGTAACTGAATCACTCTACTGTACACCTGAAACTAACACAACGTAGTAAATAGACTATGAAAAGTGTTAGTCGCTCAGTCATGTCAGACTCTTTGTGACTCCGTGGACTGTAGGCTCCTCTGTCCAAGGACTCCCCTAGGCATGAATACTGAAGTGGGTAGCCAGTCCCTTCTTCAGGGGATCTTCCCGACCCAGGGATTGAATCTGGGCCTTCTGAATTGAAAGTAGATTCTTTACCATCTGAGCCACCATAAAAATTAAAAAATTTTAAAGTAGCTATTTTTTTGAATGACAATTATTGGTATATACTTATTAGTTTAGCCTTTGTTTACCTACTCTTTGCTAGTGATATCCAAACTTGGGGCCTGCTCTAGACCAAAAAGGTCACCTATTACTGGGAAGAGACCTTAGAATATGAACTCTCATCAGTCACCACTTATGATGCTCAGGATCAGGCTAGTTGGGGATATGATGTTTTCAGTTTTTGGTTCCTTTGCTATTGCCCAAACTAGCCAATTATTTAGATAATTCATTAAAGGCCACCCCACACCACTGCTCTCTATCTATTAGCCCTGCAAAGTGCACACCAATCTTTATTTTGTCCTTCATCTGTAAAGATTAGTGATGCTGTACCGGTCAGATAAGTGTCAGCTCTGGTTCCCTCTGGCATTGAATTATAATTGGTTCAAAGCACACATTTAGGGGAAAGATTGTCTGAGGCCTTCACAATGAAATTGCTTTTCTTAAACAGGTCTTGTGTTGACACCCAGAAAGCAAAGTCTCTGCAGAGCTCTCTGCCCACCCCCACCACCCGTTATCTATCAATCTTTTAAAAATCAATTCAGAATTTACCTATTCCAGAAATTGGTGCTAATTGCCCTTGATTTCAACTACTCCTGCATTACTCTCAGAATTTCAACTATGCATCCATAAAAGTAATTGGCTTGGGGCTTCTCTGGTGGTGCAGTGGTTGAGAATCCACCTTGCAATGCAGGGGTACCAGTTCAATTCCTGGTCAGGGAAGATCCCATATGTGCAGGGCAACAAAGCCCATGAGTCACAACTAAGAAGCCCACACCCTGGAGCCTAGAAGCTGCAACTGCTGAGCCCACAGACCACAGTTACTGAAGCCCTAGAGCTTGTACTCCACAATAAGAGAAGCCACTGCAACAAGAAGCCCTCTAACCACATCTAGAGAGTAGCCCCTGCTTGCCACAACTAGAGGAAAACCTATGTGGTACCAAAGATTCAGCACAGGCAAAAATAAATGAGTAAATAAAATATTTTTTAAAAATTGGCTTGGTTAAATGAAAAAAGTTTTTAATAAGGACAGTTTAGTATGTCTCTTCAAGTAGACAGTACAAATCCCTGAGGGCAGGGACCATGTCTGCCAGATATTAAATGTGGATGGAGGATATGAGAGAAATAGAAGATATGATTCCTGTTCAAGGAGCATATGATCCAACTGAAGAAAGATGTTGATCTGCAACTATTACACGATACTTTCCATGTAACTCAGTTAGGTTCAGTCGCTCAGTCATGTCCAACTCTTTCGACCCCATGGACTGCAGCACGCCAGGACTCCCTGTCCAACACCAGCTTTCAGAGTTTACTCAAACTCATGTTCATTGAGTTGGTGATGCCATCCAGCTGTCTCATCCTCTGTCATCCCCTTTTCCTCCTGCCCCCAATCCCTCCCAGCATCAGGGTCTTTTCCAATGAGTTAACTCTTCTCATGAGCTGGCCAAAGTATTGGAGTTTCAGCTTTAGCATCAGTCCTTCCAATGAGTATTCAGGACTGATTTTCCTTAAGACAGACTGGTGGGATCTCCTTGCAGTCCAAGGGACTCTCAGGAGTCTTCTCCAACACCACAGTTCAAAAGCATCAATTCTTCGGTGCTCAGCTTTCTTTATAGTTCAACTCTCACATCCATACATGACTACTGGAAAAACCATAGCTTTGACCAGGTGGACCTTTGTCAGCAAAGTAATATCTCTGCTTTTTAATATGTCGTCTAGGTTGGTCATAGCTTTTCTTTCAAGGAGCAAGCATCTTTTAACTTCATGGCTGCAGTCACCATCTGAGGTGATTTTGGAGCCCCTCAAATAAAGTCTGTCATGTTTCCACTGTTTCCTCATATATTTGCCATGAAATGATGGGACCAGATGCCATGATCTTAGTTTTCTGAATGTTGAGTTTTAAGCCAAATTTTTCACTCTCTTTCACTTTCATCAAGAGGCTCTCTTATTCTTCTTCCCTTTCTGCCATAAGGGTGGTGCCATCTGCATATCTGAGGTTATTGATATTTCTCCCTGAAATCTTGATTCCAGCTTGTGCTTCATCCAGCCTGGCATTGTGCATGATGTACTCTGCAAAAAAGTTAAATAAGTAGGGTGACAGTATACATCCTTGAAGGACTCCTTGCCCAATTTGGAGCCCAGTCTATGTTCCTTGTCCAGCTCTAGCTGTTATTCTTGACCTGCATACAGACTTCTCAGAAGGCAGGTAAGGTGGTCTGGTATTTCCATCTCTTGAAGAATTTTGTTGTGATCCACACAGTCAAAGGCTTTGGCATAGCCAATAAAGCAGAAGTTGATGTTTTTCTGGAACTGTCTTGCTCTTTCAGTGATCCAATGGATGTTGGCAATTTGATCTCTGGTTCCTCTGCCTTTTCTAAATCCAGCTGGGACATCTGGAAGTTCATGGTTCACATACTGTTGAAGGTTGGCTTGGAGAATTTTGAACATTACTTTGCTAGTGTGTAAGATGAACGCAATTGTGCAGTAGTTTGAACATTCTTTGGCATTGCCTTTCTTTGGGATTGGAATGGAAACTGACTTTTTCCAGTCCTGTGGCCACTGTTGAGTCTTCCAAATTTGCTGGCATATTGAGTATCCATGTAACTAGATAGTACATATGCACTATGTACATATGTACACATGGATAGTACATATCCATGTAAGTAGATGCACCTTATAATACTACACTTTGAGTGTCATCAGCTCCCTAAGGAAACTCACATCTGAATTTCACAGAATGTTTGCTCTTTTGGAGGACTGAGCAAATCACTGCAAATATTCAAATAAAATCAGAACAATATTTTCTTTTATATAACATCTTTATCTACAACTTGTTCTCAAAGTTTGTTCTTTTCTAGTACATGAGCATATTGTGCTCTAGATGAGCATTTTTCAGCTGTAGCTTGTGATTTATTACTAGGTCAGGAAATTTGTTTAGGGGCCATGATCATCATTTTTAAAACATGAAATAGAATAGACAATATCAGAGACTGCACACTTAATTAAAAAATGAGTTTATGAAAATTGTTTTCTCTGCATGTACAGGGTCATAGTGTAAAATGCATTTCTTACTATGACTTGTAGTCAAAAAGCATTTGAAGAGTAATGTATCTAGTCAGCACCCAGAAAACTGAACAGATATTCTTAGTAAGACTATAGAGAAGCTTGATGCTTGCAACATGTTTTCTCATTGAATAGAATCACCTTGTGTTATGGTAATACTTTCTTTGCTAAGTTTAAAGCTACCCATTGAGAACAAATGCTACTGATAAAGTTCTACCGAAGACCTGGCTTAGATAGATGCCCAGAGTGCACTCCCTAATGCTTCACACCAGAGATGTTAGAGGTACATGTACCCAACTGCATATAGAGCTAGATAACTGCAGACCTCATTCAGGTCCAGTTCCTACAAATCTGCCTCATGATGGACCCTCTGGACCAGAGAATCCTAGGATCTAAAGTCAGAAGGCCACTCTCAGGAAATCTCAAAGGGAAGGGAAGTCACAAAAAATAATTTCAGGATCAGCCAAGTAGGTAATTACCAAAGAACACTCAGAGGCCACGAGCAGCCACCACAGGTCTGAGCTCCCTGCTTTCAAGTTTGTCCTCCACTTTCCACTTCACATCAGTGCCTCTCACTGTTCAAAATTAAGTCTAAAGATCATCCTGCCACTAGTCCTACACTCATGAAAGTTTGAAACACAAGCAAATTTCCAGACATTTAAGGCCCTATTCAAGCTTCCCTGATGGCTCAGCAGGTAAAGAATCTGCCTGCAATGCAGGCAATGATCCCTGGGTCCAAAAGATCCCTGGAGGAAGAAATGGCAACCCATTCCAGTATTCCTGCCTGAAAAACCCCATGGATAGAGGAGCCTGGAAGGCTACAGTCCAGAAGCCACAGAGAGTCAGACACGACTGACTGACTAGGTACACATAAGTACACGGTACTTGGAAAAAATCTAGACCATGTGACAGTTACCAGAGGAAACTCTGTGACTTAGTTGCTAGTAAGTCCTGTACTATATGGAACTTAAGGTTTATTAATATGAAGTCAATTGCAAGAACTCTCTATTCTGAGCTGAATATAGATATTTATCATACTGTAGGGTGGATGTGTAACAGAACAAACTTGACTCCATATTGGATCTGTTCCTTTAGCTCTATGCTTTGTGCTCTGTTGCCTGCGCTTAGTTGTAAGTTCTCCACCTTTTCTAGTAGAATGTTTCCTATAGTCTGAAATATACAGACTAGCCAATTCTCCAACCTCTGACCTTTAATAGTATAACACTTATTCATTAAAATGCTGCAGAACAGAGAATAATATTCATCTTGTTGGAGGTTTACAGCATCACTGTTACCAGACCTATGTGGACAGTGGCATGAACAAAAGATTCCAGCAGTAAGCAGTTTGCAACAACTAGCCACAGTCCCTCCTTTTTAACTTGGGTAAGATGGTTATTTGGGACACTCAGTTTAGTTCAGTTGCTCGGTCGTGTCAGACTCTTTGTGACCCCATGGACTGTAGCATCACAACCTGCATCATTTTCTCTCCATCACCAACTTCAAGAACTTGCTCAGACTCATGTCCATCAAGTTGGTGATGCCATCCAACCGTCTCATCCTCTGTCATCCCCTTCTTCTCCCACCGTCAATCTTTCCCAGCATCAGGGTCTTTTCCAATGAGTCAATTCTTCCTATCAGGTGGCCAAAGTATTGGAATTTCAGCTTCAGCATCAGTCCTTCTAATGAATATTCAAGACTGATTGCCTTTAGGATGGACTGGTTGCATCTTCTTACTGTCCAAGGGACTCTCAAGAGTCTTCTCCAACACCACAGCTCAAAAGCATCAATTCTTCATCTCTCAGCTTTCTTTATAGTCCAACTCTCACATCCATACATGACTACTGGAAAAAACATAGCTTTGACCAGGTGGACCTTTTTGGCGAAGTAATATCTCTGCTTTTTAATATGTCATCTAGGTTGGTCATAGCTTTTCTTTCAAGGAACAAACATCTTTTAATTTCATGGCTGCAGTCACCATCTGAGGTAATTTTGGAGCCCCCCAAATAAAGTCTGTCACTGTTTGCATTGTATCCCTAACTATTTGCCATGAAATGATGGGACCAGATGCCATGATCTTAGTTTTCTGAATGTTGAATTTTAAGCCAACTTTTTCACTCTCTTTCACTTTCATCAAAAGGCTCTTTAGTTCCTCTTCCCTTTCTGCCATAAGGGTGGTGCCATCTGCGTATCTGAGGTTATTGATATTTCTCCCTGAAATCTTGATTCCAGCTTGTGCTTCATCCAGCCTGGCATTTCACATGATGTACTCTGCATATAAGTTAAATAAGCAGGGTAACAGTATACAGCCTTGATGTACTCTTTTCCCAATTTGGAGCCCAGTCTGTTGTTCCTTGTCTGGTTCTAGCTGTTACTTCTTGACCTGCATACAGATTTCTCAGAAGGCAGGTAAGGTGGCCTGGTATTCCCATCTCTTGAAGAATTTTCCACAGTTTGTTGTGACCCACACAGTCAAAGGCTTTGGCGTAGCAAATAAAGCAGAAGTAGACGTTTTTCTGGAACTCTCTTGCTTTTTTGATGATCCAACAGATGTTGGCAATCTGATCTCTGGTTCCTTGGGACATTAGTGCTCCATCTTTTTGGCCTGTTGACTTTCCAAAAAAGTCACTATTCCTTGCCCCAGCACCTCGTCTCTCAATTTATTGGTCTGTCATGCAGCAAAATGGCTTCCCTGGTAGCTCGGAAGGTAAAGAATTCACCTATAATTCAGGAGACATGGGTTTGATCCCTGGGTTGGGAAGATCCCCTGGAGTAGGAAACGGCAACCCATTCCATTATTCTTGCCTGGAGACTTCCACAGACAGAGGAGCCTCACAGTCTACTGTCCATGGGGTTGCAAAGAGTTGAACATGACTGAGCAACTAACACTACGCTTTCACTTTTCATGAAGCAAGCAGTGTGAACTTGGACTCAGTAACAAATGCACCTATACATTCTTCTCTCTCAGAAAGCAACATTTGCAATATCACTTATGTTTGCAAACTTCAGAAATTTCTCAAGTCTTCTTTGAATCCCATTTCCTTTCTGGTTGTATTTTAAAATCTCATTGTGCATTACCTTCTGATCTTTTTTCATTTGAAACTCCAGTGCTGAGTACACCATGGCTTCTATTTAACCATTGAGTCTCCATTCTATTTTTAAAATTTATTTATTTATTTTAATTGGAGGCTAATTATTTACAATATTGTCATGGTTTTGGCCATATATCAACATGAATCAGCTGTGGGTATACATGTGTCACCCTGTCCTGAACCCCCCTCCCACCTCCTTCCCCATCCTCCTTCCCCATCTCTCTGGGTTGTCCCAGAGCACCAGCTTTGAGTGCCCTGTTTCATGCATTGAACTTGCACTGGTCAGCTATTTTACATATGGTAATATACATGTTTCAATGATATTCTCACAAACATCCCACCCTCACCTTCTACCACAGATTTAAAAAAATATATTTTTAGAGCAGTTTGAGGTATACAACAAAGTTGAGAGGAAAGTACAGAGATTTCCCATGTATGTCCTGTCCTCGCACATTTATAGTTTACCCATTAACAAAGTTAGTAGAGGTGATGGAATTCCAGCTCAGCTCTTTCAAATCCTAAAAGATGATGCTGTTAAAATGTTGCACTCAATATGTCAGCAAATATGAAAAACTCAGCAGTGGCCACAGAACTAAAAAAGATGCTTTCATTCCAGTCCCAAATAATGTTTAAACTACCACAAAATTGCACTCATTGCACATGCTAGCAAAGTGGAGCTCAAAATTCTCTGAGCCAGGCTTCAATACTATGTGAACCAAGAATTTCCAGATGTTCAAACTGGATTTAGAAAAGGCAGAGGAACCAGAGATCAAATTACCAACATCCAGGGCTTCCCTGGTAGCTCAGACGGTAAAGAGTCTGCCTACAATGCAGGAGACCTGGGTTCGACCCCTGGGTCAGGAAGATCCCCTGGAGAAGGAAATGGCAACCCACTCCAGTATTCATGCCTGGAAAAGCCCATGGACCGAGGAGCCTGGTGGGCTACAGTCCATGGGGTCATAAAGAGTTAGACATGACTGAGCGACTTCACTTTCACTATTGTATCATAGAAAAAGGAAGAGAATTCTAGAAAACATCTACTTCTGCTTCATTGACTACGCTAAAACCTTTAACTGTGGGCATCACAATGAACTGTGGAAAATTCTTCAAGAGATGGAATACCAGACCATTTTACCTGCCTCCTGAAAAACCTGTATGCAGGTACAGAAACAACAGTCAGAACAAGACATGGAATGACAGACTGGTTCCAAATTGGGAAAGGAGTACGTCAAGGCTGTATATTGTCACCCTGCTTATTTAACTTATATGCAGAGTACATCATGTGCAATGCTGGGGTAGATGAAGCACACGCTGGAATCAAGATTTCTGGGAGAAACATCAATAATCTCAGATATGCAGATGACACCACCCTTATGGTAGCAAGTGAAAAGGAACTAAAGAGCCTCTTGATAAAAGTGAAAGAGGAGAGTGAAAAAGCTGGTTTAAAACTCAACATTCAAAAAACTAAGATCATGGCATCTGGTCCCATCACTGGCAAATAGATGGGGAAACAATGGAAACCATGAAAGACTTTAGTTTCTTGGGGCTCCAAAGTCACCTCAGATGGTGACTGCAGTCACAAAATTACAAGATGCTTGCTTCGTGGAACAAAAGCTATAACATACCTAGACAGTGTATTAAAAAGCAAAGACAGTGCTTTGCCAACAAAAGTCCATCTAGTCAAAGCTATGGTTTTTGCAAATGGATGTGAGAGTTGGACCATAAAAAAGGCTGAATGCTGAAGAATTGATGCTTTTGTACTGTGGTGTTGGAGAAGACTCTTGAGAGTCCCTTAGACTGCAAGGAGATCAAACCAGTCAATCCTAATGGAAACCAGTCCTAAATATTAATTGGAAGGATGAATGCTGAAACTGAAGCTCCAATACTTTGGCCACCTGATGTGAAGAGCCAACTCATTAGAAAAGACTCTGATTCTGGTAAAGATTGAAGGCAGGAGGAGAAGGGGATGACAGAGGATGCAATGATTGGATGGCATCAGTGATTCAGTGGACATGAATTTGAGCAAACTCTTGCTGCAGTCCATGAATTCACAAAGAGTCGGACATGCCTCAGCGACTGAACAGCAACAACAACCCATTAAAAACATCACTCACTGCAAAAGCACACTTTTTTACCAAGGATGATCTTACATTGACTCATCAGAATCACCCAAAGTCCATAGTTGTCCTTAGGATTCACTCTTGGTTCTGTACATTCTATGGGTTTGGAGGAAAGCATCATGACTTATGTCCATCATTACAATATCATAGAAAGTATTTTCACTGCCGTATCCATTCTAGTTTCATGAGCTAGTGTTCCTTATTGCTGCTGATAATGGAACTAAGGCCTATGAATTTTGCCTGCTGGATTTCATTAGTTTTGCCTCACCTCCAGCAGATTACTGAACAAAGCTGAAGGAGAATCTGTGCTCCTTGAGGCCCGGTCAGGCCAAACAATATTTTTCCCTAGAGCCTGAATGTTCTTCAGTTCTGTGTCTCATCAGATCTTGAATAACTCAGAAACTTTAATGTCAACAAAAATATTTTCTTCTTCCATCACAACTTTTTGGGGTACACTGGAACATGTCTCTTGCATTGTCTTTATCCTCTTCCTCATTTTATGGAGACTCGGTTATGTTTTCACAATTAAGTTACATTGTCCATCTCTTTCTCTGACACCTGAAAAGCTCACTCTATTTGCTGAATCCTCCACCTTTCAGACGTTTGTTTTTCTAACATACTCCTCTAGGTTTAGCCTTGTTCCTTAAACACCTCCATGCCTGTCCTTTAAGAAGCATGAATTAAATGAACAAAAGTTCATTACAATGAACAGAAGTCTTACAAAAGTATACCTTCTTCAAGCCAATGTGTCCATTTCCTTCACTCCATCCTCACATTGAATAATCCCACCTGGAAAGGACTTTTTCATCAGATGACACTTGAACCCATCACTGAACTTCAATATAAGACACAGTAAATTAGTATGATCAAGAGTCCAGATTCTGGAGCTAAACTACGAGTCTGAATTCCAGCTACTTTATTTACTAGGTATATATTCTTGGGCAAATCCTTTAAGTTACTGTGTCTCAGTTTCCTTATATGTGAAATGGAATTTTTAGCATTCCCTTTCTTGTGAGATTATTGTAAATATTAAATTAACTCATAGGTAAATTACTGAGATTAGTACATGACACATAGCAGGAGGTATTATGTGTTATCTTCCTAATGCTTTCACATATTCATATATTTCCCAGTCATTTTACCTCAAGAGAGTCACCTGAGGTCACGATGCACCTACTAACGCCTTAATCACGACTCTTCCCTGGTGGCTCAGACGGTAAAGTGTCTGCCTATAATGCAGGAGATCCGGGTTCAGTTCCTGGGTTGGGAAGATCTCCTGGAGAAGGAAATGGCAACCCACTCCAGTATTCTTGCCTGGAAAATCCCACGGATGGAGGAGCCTGGTAGGCTACAGTCCACGGGGTCGCAAAGAGTCAGACACGACTGAGTGACTTCACTTCACTTCAACCCTTTCTTCTGTTACAGATCTAACTTTTATAAAACTGCTAGTTGACAGTTGATTCAAGTCTTCGGAGAGAAACTATTCACAGTTTTAAGGGTATGCCCCTCCCTGGTTTCCTGGATCCAGGCTTCCTGAATCCTTCTGAGAGAATCATTCTAGTGAGCTTCTGGAGATCTTACTGCCCTTCCTCTGGTCGTTTTCCTTGAACCCCAGTCACTGTTTCTGAGCAAGGAACAGCTAGTACACTCTTCTCTAATCCTGTCTGTAAGGACAGCTAAACCTGGGTGCATAGCTCTCCCATTACTTATTGCCCAGACTGACCTCCAAGGTCTTGTTTGTCTGCTCATATTGTTCTACCCTCTTCTGTAAAAGCTTAACCTTGCTCTGAAGAAAATCTCTCTCTTCCTCTTAACCAAACATTCTTTATTTCTCTTTCATTTTCCAGAAGATCATGTTCTGATAGCTTTTAAAATCCAATTCAACTCTTCCTTGTCACCCAAACAAACTTTGTCCTTAAAGATAAGAGTATTCCCAGCCTGGACTTTTCTATTTGCCTTAGCTTTTATGTTTGAATAAATTTCATTAGGTAGCTTCTCTACCTCAAGCAAAGATGGTCGATGTCTCATTTAAAAAAGGCTCCTCTACTGGGGGGCTATTCACTGATGGAATCACTACCCCTGCGAGTCCGAATGTAGTTACCTGAAGACAATGGGTTGGGGAGAGATTTTCTGAGACAAACCATGTGAATGCAGGCAGTTAGCCTTCCACACATTACCCCCTTGACAACTAAACGCAGACCGGGAAAAACATTGACTCTGATTCTTACCTATGCCTGCTGTGAAGCTCTGTTACCCAAACCGAACTTAACTGCTCTGAAATCTATGTATGTTCTAAGTCACTTCAGTCTTGTCTGACTTGTTGAGACCCTATGGACTGAAGCCCACCAGGTTCCTCTGTCCATGGGATTCTCCAGGCAAGAGTACTGGAGTGGGTTGCCATGCCCTCCTCCAGGGGATCTTCCCAATCCAGGGACTGAACCCGTGTTTCTTATGTCTTCTGCAATGGTAGGCGGGTTCTTTACCACTGGTGCTACCTGGGGAGCCTGATATCTATAGCCCTAGCTTGAAGGCCTTTTTGGGGAAAAAAAATAGAATAAAGCTAAAATCATTCCATACAACCTGTGCCTAAAGAGCTTGCACAATGATATATAGCAAAAGAATCTCTTTTCCCACAATCTTCTAATCCTTTTCTGGGCCTCAACTACAACATGATGGTCCTGTGTAATTCTTGGGCGGCAGCAGCCTCACGTACATGAAAGCCTTTATGACCAAATCACTGGGGTCTTTCTGTCCCAGCTAATAACCAGCTGACCCACTGGAAAAACGGCAACAGATACACTGCCTCAAAACAGCAGGATATAATTCTACAAGACCTGAATCTACAGAATACTAAGTAAGCAAGTCTCCTGGATGCACCATCAGAAGCAAAAGTGACCATGTGTTATTTTGGTACCTAAACATATGTTCTTTATTTTTACTATTATTATTTTAGGCAGCGCTGGGTCTTTATTACTATGCTCAATAGTTGTAGCTCACGGGCCCTGGAGTGCAGGCTCAGTAGTTGTGGTGCCCGGGCATTGCTGCTCCATGGCATGTGGGATATTCCCAGACGAGGGATCAAACCTATGTCCTCTGCATTGGCAGGTGGATTCTTAACAACTGAACCACAAGGACAGTTCTAAATATCAGTTCTTGTTTTCATCTTTCAAGGTTAATAGACTGTGTATCACTCCTTTTGTCTCTTGAACAGAAATAATAACATAGGAAGCAGATGAAGATCAACACATTAACTTTCTTACTGATACAAGCTAAGCTGGAGAACATGGCCTCTGTGTGCATTTTCCTAGTTCTTCACGACATATTTATACCTCGCCACATGAAAGGAAATCAGTGCTGAATATGCATTGGAAGGACTCGTGCTGAAGATGAAACTCCAATACTTCACCACCTGGTACAAATAACTGACTCATTGGAAAAGACCCTGATGCTGGGAAAGATTGAAGGCAGGAGGAGATGGGGATGACAGAGGATGAGATGTTTGGAGGGCATCACTGACTTGATAGACATGAGTTTGAGCAAGCTCTTGGTTGCGGACAGGAAAGCTTGGCGTGCTGCAGTCCATGGGGTCGCAAAGAGTCAGACATGACTGAGAACTGAACTGAACATGGTCCCAGTGAGCTGGGCTCCACAGGACACCTCTGCACAAGCTTCCTGGCCAAGAAGCTTGGCACTCAGAGGGTACAGACCGGAACATAGACTTTCCATAGGTCAGCGTGTGTGCTCGGTTTCTCAGTTGTGTCCGACTCTGCGACCCTATGGACTGCAGCCCGCCAGGCTCCTCTATCCCTGGGATTTTCCAGGCAAGAATACAGGAGTGGGTTGCCATTTCCTTCTCCATTTCCATAGGCAGAAAGCTTCAAAAAGAGAACCTGGAATTATCTCCTGTTCTTCTTCCAAGTAGCTGGTCAGAAAATCCCATGAGAAGGCCTAAGTCAGTGAAAGAATGGGGCAGACTCTTACGTAGACAAGAGTCTACTTAAGACATTCTCTCATGGGGACATGAGGCCAGGCTAACACTTCAGACTCAGCTTTTAATGAATTGCCTTAAATATTAAAAAACTAGGGGGCTGGATGGATAGGGAATTGTTCACTAAATCTCAAAAATTTTTCTAACATTCTGCCCCAGTAATTAAATGTAAATAATGTAGCGAAACGCAGGTTAACTGTTTATTCAAGTTTATAATGTTTCTAGGATGGACAAAAAATTACATTGGCCATTTAGAGCTGACATTTATTTTATTTTTTCTTGTGCATCTCTAAGACTTATTTTCCTTTATAAACTAGAGTTTTAAATTCAAGGTAGAAAACAAATTCATGGGGTTTTCAAAATAACTTTGTCAGAATATTTTAGTAAGAATTCAATTCACATGTTAACATATTTTAAATGTTTTTGAAAGTGCTTTGAAACTGTAAGACACTGTATGGTGGCAGCTTAGTTGCTAGGTCGTGTCTAACTCTTGTGACCTCCATGGACTGTAGCCCACCAGGCTCCAAATCCCCAGGCAAGAATACCGGAGTGGCTTGCAATTTCCTTCTCCAGGGGATCTTCCTGACCCAGGGATCAAATCTGGGTCTCCTACATTGCAGGTGGATTCTTTCCTGACTGAGTCACCAGGGAAGAAATTGTATATAAGTATGATATTGCTTAGGATAAGTTTAAAGTTTTATATGGTGGCTTTTTTCTAATAAACCATATCTATTTCTAAAGGTAAAAATCTGCCTGCAGTGTAGGTGACCTATGTTCAATTCCTGGGTTGGAAAAATCCCCTGGGGAAGAGAATGGTTACACACTCCAGTATTCTTGCCTAGAGAATTCCATGGACAGAAGAGCCTAGCGGGCTACAATCCATAGGGTCACAAAGAGACAAGACTGAGCAACTAACACTTTCACTTCTAAGGGTAGATAAATAGATGCAGTTTTATAAAAAGCAAAATGCAAAATTCTGCAAAATTTATCAAAAGCAACCTCAATGTCTCATCGACTTTTGAAGTTTTCACCTTCTTGATCAAAGATTGAACCTGATTAGGTCGATGAGATGAGCTTTTTAAAAATTGTTAGAACACAAATGGGAATCTCTGCTTTTTGGAAATAATTAAGACACATCAACAATCCCAACTGTCTAACACAATTGCTATTGTTATTTTTTAAATTTTCCCTTTAGATTCTCCCTCTGTTATTGCTCAATAAAACATGTTAGTCTTAGGTGCTGCTTTTTGTCTAAAAGTACTTATTTCTCAGCTGCAACCATTACAAAATCTGTATTAGAATTGTACACATGCTGACCCTCAAATATTTCCCACTTACATATGACCAGTAGGACCACATATGACTGGTGTCTCTTTTTCTATAAAGAAAGTTCTCTTTATTCAGGCTGTCACTTGAATTACTTGGGCTCCTTGGGGACAGTTAGGTGCTAGTTGTGATTAATGGGAAGTTAAAGTTCCTCCCATGACACCTCTTTCATCTTCTTCATGGGAAAGTATTTGAAAGGGTATATAAACATCCTACCAAGTAGGAGTCACTCCCAACAATACCATTATCTGACATTGAACCTCGCTATTTACAAACTCAGGTCAAAACACATAATTATGTGTAATTATACTTGTGCTATAAAATTATTCTTTAGTAAATAAAAATAACTCTAGCCTGAAGATTTCTTTTAAGTGAATAAGTGAAGTGAAGTCGCTCAGTTGTGTCCAACTCTTAATGATCCCATGGACTGCAGCCTACCAGGCTCCTCTGTCCATGGGATTCTCCAGGCAAGAATACTGGAGTGTGTTGCCAAAATATTGGGTAAATAGAATAGATCCAAATTCTCTTAATCACCTTTATATGGCCAGATCAGATTATTTTTCCTGGGGAGGTCATTATAAGACAAGTCACAAAGTAATCTTGTCAAGAGAGACTGGTGTCTCCTCACAGGGACACATACATTCAAATGAAAATATCTAAAATCTTCTGGGTTTTCTGTTGTTATCAAGGGAATCTCCATGGTATCTATAACCTAAATAATAATTATGAAGGGAAAAGGTTGGAGAGAATAAGAGAAACAGTTTTTACTTTTAAGAGGTTAGCAGGTGCTTACTTACTCAGGGAGACCTCTTTTCCCTCCGTAAGGAAGTTGGCAAAATAATTTTCTATATACTTTCCCCCTGCTACTCTTACTGGATCCTGCATCACTCTTACATTTCTATGAAGTGGCTGACTGATGCGGCCACGCTGTTCTACCTGACCCACTGTTGGAATCAATGATCAGCCTGGTCCTGTTAGCAGACCCAGGACAAGACAGTGCTATGACAGGTATCACACAGGAACTATGTAGACCCAGGGTAAATAATTAAAGTTGCAATTTAAGCACAGCTTACCAGTGACATGATTTATCAATGTTGCTACAATCCTTTAATGAAATTACAGTTTTGTATATAGAATTTAGATGCCAACCACTCACAGCTGTACATGAAGAATGTTTCTATTAAATATAGGTACTAGATTCACTAACATCAGGGGGAAGTTTTTTATTTTTTGGTACAATTGATTTACAATGTTGTATTAATTTCTACCCTACATCAAAGTGATTCAGTTATGTATATATTAATACATATTACCAACAAAGGTCCATCTAGTCAAAGCTATAGTTTTTCAAGTAGTCATGTATGGATGTGAGAGTTGGACTATAAAGAAAGCTGAGCACCGAAGAACTGATGCTTTTGAACTGTGGTGTTGGAGAAGACCCTTGAGAGGCCCTTGGACTGGAAGGAGATCCAACCAGTCCCTCCTAGAGGAAATTAGTCCTGAATATTCATCAGAAGGACTGATGCTGAAGCTGAAGCTCCAATACCCTGGCCACCTGATGCTAAGAACCAACTCATTGGAAAAGACCCTGATGCTGGGAAAGATTGAAGGTGGGAGGAGAAGGGGATGACAGAGGACAAGATGGTTGGATGGTATCACTGACTTGATGGACATGAGTTTGAGTAGGCTCTGGGAGTTGGTGATGGACAGGGAAGCCTGGTGTGCTGCAGTCTATGGGGTCTCAAAGAGTCGGACACACTGAACAACTGAACTGAACTGAACATATATTGAATATTCTTTGGCATTGCCCTTCTTTGGGATTAGAGTGCAAACTGACCTTAACCAGTCTCATGGCCACTGCTGACTTTTCCAAATTTGACATATTGAGTGCAGCACTTTAGCAGCAGCATCTTTTAGAATTTGAAATAGCTCAACTGGAATTCCATCATATCCACTAGCTTTGTTTGTAGCAATGCTTTCTAATACCCACTTGACTTCACACTCCAGGATGTCTGGCTCTAGTTTAGTGACCACACCATCGTGGTTATCCAGGTCATTAAGACCTTTTTTGTATAGTTCTTCTATGTATTCTTGCCACCTCTTCTTAATCTCTTATACTTTTGTTAGGTCCTTACCAATTCTATCCTTTATCATGCCCATTCTTTCATGAAATTTTACTTTGATATCTCCAATTTTCTTGAAGAGATCTTTACTCTTACCTATTCTATTGTTTTCCTCTATTTCTTTGAACTGTTCACTTAAGAAGGTCTTCTTATCTGTCATGGCTGTTCTCTGGAACTCTGCATTCAGTTGGGTATATCTTTCCCTTTCTCCCTTTCCTTTCACTTCTCTTCTTTCCTTAGTTATTTGTAAAGCCTTCTCAGACAACCACTTTGCCTTCTTGCATTTCTTTTTCTTGGGAATGGATCTGTATAAGAGGCAGTGGCCTCTTATACAGTGTTACAAACCTCTGTCCACAGTTCTTCAGGCACTCTATCTACCAGATCTACTCCCTTGAATCTGTTCATCACCTACACTGTATAATCATAAGGGATTTGATTTCAGTCATATCTGAATTGGCCTGATGGTTTCCCCGACTTTCTTCAATTTAAGTCTGAATTTTGCAATAAGGAGCTCATACTCTCAATCACAGTCAGCTCTGGTTCTTGTTTTTACTGACTGTATAGAGCTCCATCTTCATTTGCAAAGATAATAATCTCATTTCAATATTGACTATCTGGTGATGTCCATGTGTAGAGTTGTCTCTTGTGTCATTTGAAAATGCGTTTGCTATGACCAGTGTGTTCTCTTGACAAAACTCTGTTAGCTTTTGCCCTGCTTCATTTTATATGCCAAGACCAAATGTGCCTGTTATTCCAGGTATCTCTTGACTTCCTACTTTTGCATTCCAATTCCCTATGATGAAAAGGACATCTTTTTTTTGGTGTTAAATCTAGGAGATGTAGGTTTTATATATATATATAGTTTTCCATTCTGGCTTATCACAGGATATTAAATACGGTTCCCTCTGCAATACAATAGGGCCTATTTTTTTTTCATTCTGCATATAATAGTTTGCATCTGCTAATCCCAAACTCTCTGTCCATCCCTGCTTCACCCATTTGTCCCTTTGAAAACCACAAGTCTGTTCTTTATGAGTCTGTTTCTGTTTCATAGATTAATCCATTTACATCATATTTTAGATTCCATACATAAGTGATATCATGTGGTATTTGTCCCTCTCTTTCTGACTCACTTCACATAATATGATAATCTCTAGGTCCATCCATGTTACTGAAATGGAACTCTTTCATTCTTTTTTTATGGCTTATACTATTCTACTGTGTATTTGTGCCATACCTTCTGTATCCGCTTATCTGTAAAGGCATGCTTAGTTTGTTTCCACGTCTCGGCTATGAATAGCGCTGTGAATAGCGCTGCCGTGAACACAGGGGTTCATATATCTTTTTGAATTATACTTTGTACAGATATGTGCCAAGGAATGGGACTGAGGATCCTATGGCGACTCTAGTTTTAGTTTTTTGAGGAACCTCCATACTGTTTTCCATAGTGGCTGCACCAACTTAGATTTTCAAGGGATAGGTCTTGTTTCAATAACTGAGCTTCTATTCTTTTCTCCTTCTGCCAAACTGAACTCCTTTTGGATTACTGTCTGAATTCCATGAATATTCCCCTAGCTATATTGTGCTTTTTGGAGAGCAGTCCAGAGAACATAAAGCAAGGTAAAAATGTGAAGCAGCCAACTGCTGGGCAAGTATGAATTAGTGAATAGTACATACGCACTGACATCAGGTTCCCAGTGTATATCAGAAGCTATCTTTTAGGTATATCAGTTTAAATAAACATGATGTGTTTTTAACTCTAAAAAAGGTGTAAATGTTTGGGGAAAAATATCAAAGGAAAACTTTGCTTTCACCTAACATATTTTAAGTAAGTAAATTGCATGAATGTAATATAAATTATGCCAGAATATCTCTTCAAAATGGTGTTGATATCATGTTTTATAAGAAAAAAGATGGAAGAAAGAGAAGTTTGAAAACAAGTTCCTTCAAATAGAGTTGAGGTGTAGAGTATTTGTCAGTTTTTACCAAGGTTTATAAATCTGAGATGCCCAATTACAGATTGTCTCAGTAGAAATTGATCTTAGAAAAGTGCAGAAGTTATCCACACTCTTTAATCTATATTCTTTTCTCTTCATTTATTTCTTTGCCTCTTGATTTTCAGTAAAAGATTATCTTCGGCTATATCATGTAGGGAGAAGCAATATATGTTTATTAAGAGTTAATAGGAAAAATTAAATCACTATGATTTATACTACTATCTCAAAACTTCTGGAGATCATTTAACATCAAAAGCTTTAAAAGTATACCCTGACTTTCTTTGTTCCTCAGAAATTCTACTTCTAGAGGTCAATCCCATAGCTGAGATGCATAAAATGTTGATCACCGCAATATTCTTAACATAAACAAAAATTGGGAACAATGTATCAATAAATGTTTGACTATTAGAGGTTGGTTCGTCAGGATATGACAAATCAAACCCATCAGTGTAAAAATGTGTTGCCCTAAATGATTGTGCCATACATGTAGAAAAATATGTAATGACATAAGAAAATCCCTGTAATATACTCACTGATGAGAAGCGGATTAAAAACAGTTAGTACAATATGATCTTATCTTGGTCTGTTTGGGCTGCTATAACAAAATACCATAGATTGGCTGACTAAAACAACAGACATTTATTTCTCACAGTTCTGGAGGCTGGGAAATTCAGGATCAAGACAGCAGTATATTCAGTGTCTGATGAGGAACTGTTTGTTCACAGACAGACTGTCTTCCCTCTGTGCCCTCACATGTCAGAAAGATGAGAGAGCTCTCCAGGGTCTTTTTTAAAAGGGCACACGTTTCCCTCATAAGATCTCCACCCTCATGACTAATCATTCCCAAAGGCCCATCTCTAAATATTATATTACTGGAAACTAGATTTCAACATACAAATTTCGGGAGAAATTTCAATCTTGCAAAAGAAACTATATACTTAGTATAAAAGTTTATGTTCATGGAATGACCTTCTGAAAAAATTATCTTTTAGTTTAGAGATTATGAGTAATTATATAACAACAATATTAATTTATCAAACAATGTTCTCTGTGCTAGGCACTCTTCTAAGTGCTTCACATGCACTATTTAATTTAATTATCGCAACAACCAGAAAAATAGGCATCACTGTCCCCATTTAGAAGATGAAGAAACTGAAGCCCACAGGAATTAAGAGGTTTGATCAAACTAACGATGACAGGCATGGGATTGAACGCTGGCAGTTTAAACAGAGAACACATTTCAAATTATACACTATCACAACGTCCCAATTTTTATTCATTTATATTTTACATCTTTGTCCAGATTTTCTAGAGTAAGCATGCATTATTTTATAACCAGGGAAAAAAATCTAATAAATCTTCTTTTAAAATCATGTTAGGCATTGTAAAGGAAAAGAAAAAAGCGCCTAAGTAGTGTAGAATAATATTGCTGTTTCAAGAAATAGATGTTCTGAAAGTAAATTGATGGATTAGAGTCTCCTTTAATTTTCTTTCGGGATACAGTAAAACCATGTAACTGATGAAATAACAAATGACAACATTTCTTACTAATCACCCCCTTTTTTTTTAATATAGATGATCAACCTACCCGAGAAACATGATATTTCCATAATATGACTGTGTCTGTGCTTGCTTCTAATTTTTCTCTTCATTTCTCCATTCTAAAGAAGTCTAAACACCTCACATAGACACATGACAACTTGTTCTCCTGATAAGTAAAGAGAGAACAGAGAACAGAAAATGATACCATTGTGGAATTAAGCCTATCATCCTTCTTTCAAAAGGAATTGGTCACAATTTGCTTTGTTGAAGCAATCTGTCCCTTGTTACCGATTTATATTGCTCTGTGGGACTATGTTAGAAAAACATTATTATTATTAGCAGTAGTAATACTTGGCAGCCATTCAGCACATTTCATCAAAGACTCTAAGAGCTTAGCCATCAATCAAACTTGCCTTGGTGTGCTCCTGGGAGGAGGTGGTATTATTTCTGTTTGGAACAGAGGTTAAGTGACTTGCCCAAGGCCTTGAAGCTAGTGAGATTCAGAGTTGGGAATTAAACCCTTGAGACTTGACACCCAGCATCCCACTCTCCTTCCTGGAGCACATTCCCACTGCCTGTCTGAAAGATGTAGGGATAAATAAAGCATCTCATAGAAAAATGGCCTGTTCCCCAGCATGTGTTCTTATGCTCAGGCTCTTCTGGCTTTAAATTGAAAGAGCGCAAGTACTTTCATTCAGAATTTGAGATGGTACCTTTCAGTTCTGTCACTCATTTCATTCATTCTTTCATCAAATATTTATTTAGCATTACCACATGTTAGACAACAATTCAGTTGTTCTGAGCGACACAGTCATGGCCTGCAGGGAGTTTTCAGTCTAATAAGAAGTCAAGACTAACAGACAGATCCCTGCAATATTGAGTGATGTTGTTTAGTGTTTATTACTTTATCACAGGCCACATTTGAAATCTAAATCCTTCCTCTTTGCTGTGTGTTATAGATTTTAATGAGGCAACATCTGTCATAGCAACTTAAAGCCATATACAGTATATACACATTTTTATATATTAGCAACAATGAAATGAAAATTACAAAATTAAAAATAAGCTACTTATAAGAGAATCAAAACCAAATTAACATTTAGCAATAAATTTTAGATTTCTACACTAAAAGTTATGAAGCATCACTGAGAAAAATGAAAGGGTATCGAAATAAATAGAAAGAAACATCATGTTCACAGAGTAGAAAACTCAATACCATTAAGATATCCATGTGAAGTTTGGGGTGTCCGACTTTGCACCCCCATGAACTGTAGTCCACCAGGCTCCTCTGTCCATGGGATTCTCCAGGCAAGAATACTTTAGTGGGTTGCCATTTCCTTCTCCAGGGGATCTTCCCAACCCAGGGATCAAACCCTCATCTTTTACGTCTACTCTCCCCAAATAGATCAATAAATCCAAAACAACCTCTATCAAAACTGCAGTAGGCCTTTTAACAGGAATTAGAAAATGAAGTCTAAAGTTATATAGAAATGCAAAAGGCCTAGAATAGTCAAAATAATTTTGACAACAAAGCACCAAGTTGAATGACTCATATTTCTTGAATTCAAAATTTACTTTAAAACTACAATAATTAAGGCAGTGTAATATTCAATATTTGCATAAAGATAAAGCTATTCACAAAACAAAAGGAAAGAAAAGAATCTTGAAACCGTTTTATATAGTCGATAACTTGACAATGATGTTCACTTCAAACATAGACTTTAAAAAATGGTATTGGAACAATAGATCATCCAATGGAAAAGGTGAATGTTGATCTTCATCTCAGATCTTATGCCAAAGTTAATTAGAAATGGATTATAATTAAACACAAAAGTTAAAACTATACAATTTATAGAAAGAAACATGGAAGAATATCTTTGCAACTGGAGATTGGAAAAGGTTTCTTTTGTACTAATCACAGAATAAAATGGGAAAACAGGATAAATTGGATATTATCAAAATAAAAACTTGTACTCTTCAACAGACTCCATTGAAAAAAAGGAAAAATATGTAGACTGGAAGAAAATATGTGCGACACATATCTGATAAAGGACTTTCAGCTGGAATATATAAAGAATCCTTACAATTCAATAAAAGGAAGAAAATCATCAAATAAAAAAATAGGCCAAAATTTATACAGAAAAGTCAGAAAGAAAAGTATTCAAATATATAATAAACAACATCATTCAACATTAGGGAAAAAGTAAATTTAAACCACAATAAGACACTGCTTTATACTAACTAGTTGGCTAAACGTTAAAGGCTGACAAATACCAAATGTTGGGAAGCATGTAGAACAAATGAAGCACTCACAGTTTGCTATTAAAAGAGTAATTTGCAAAAGCAGTACAATGACTTTAAAAAATGTTCTGGTGACTTTTTATAAAATGAATTGTATGCATACCATAAGACATAGCAAGAGAAAAGGAAACATATTCATAAAATCCTACACCCAAATGTTCATGGTAGGCTTATTCATAATAGTCTCAAACTAAATCCATCAGTAGACGAACATATAACTAGCTTCTATTCATACAAAATGAAATACTATTCAGCAGTGAAAAGGAACAGATTCATGCAATAACATAAGTGAATTTTTAAAGCACTGCTATATACTGATTGAAAGAAGCCAGACAAAAAACACTACATAGTGTATGATTTTATTTATGTGACACTCTGGAAGAGACAAAACTAATTTATGAAAGAAATCAGACCAATGACCTAGGATGAGAGTCTGAGGCTGACTTCAAACCGGCACAAAGGAACTTTATGAATTGTTCTATATATTCATTGGGGGGCAGTTGAAATGTTCTCTGTCTTCATTGTGTGTTTGTTGCTGAGTCATATCTGACTCTGTGATCCTTTGGACTGTAGTCCACCAGGCTTCTCTGTCCATGGGGTTTTTCAGGCAAGAAAACTGGAGTGGATTGGCATTTCCTTCTCCAGGGGATTCTTCCTGATCCAGGGATCGAACCTGCATCTCCTGTGTCTCCTGCAATGAAGGCTAATTCTTTACCCGCATGTACATATAAAATGTTCATATGTATTATATTGGATGTTAAATTATCTCAATAAAGTTTACTGAGAAAATCTGTCACAAATTTAAGCATTCCAGAAATACAAATTCCTTTGAATTAATAACCAAACATATTTTCTAATACAAAAATAACACTGTAGTCCTTCCCTTCATAGGATGAATTTAAATTTAATATAATTGAAGCTTGACTTCTATTCTCTGCCCTGTTTCTTGTCTCAAAGAGGGAAGGAAGAGTGGGCTATAGCTTTGTACTTTTTATGTTCCCTTTTGTAAATGGATATGAAAGATAGGAAAAAGATGTCTCATGATGGGAATTTTCAGTTCAGTGTAATGGTTTACAGTATAATTTTATCACCTTTATTCTTGTATGTGTTTTGTTTTGTTTTTTTGACATAATGGATGAACTTATTTTCATTAATCTTTGTTTAATTCAGCTCCTTCTGCTACCTGATTGCATATTATACACTTTACTAAGTGTTTTTTTAAAGGATTTTGCTATATTTACTGGGCTTTCCTATTGGCTCTGATGGTAAAGAATCCGCCTGCAATGTGGATGACTGGTGTTCAATCCCTGGGTCAGGAAGATCCCCTGGAGAAGGAAATGGCAACCCATTCCAGTATTCTTGCCTGGGAAATCCCACTGATTCTTCCCTATCTCTGTACTATTGTTTCTTGACTGTTCCTCCTTGACTGTTCCTTGACTATCTCTGCATTCCCTCACTTCCCTAATTAGTAACTGTTTGAATTGTTCCTTTGGAACTCAAGGAAGGTATAGGAAGCTGAGGCCTTTTTCCTACAAACATGAAATGATGGACCCAGAAAGACTTTTGTACCTGGGAGCACCCCACAGTGGTGCTCAGTTTACAGTGAAAATGTCCCCATTCATGCCCTTTTGAGTTGTTCTCACGTTCACAGGTCTCTGCTGAATTGTCCTTTATTGTTCTTTGACTGCAAGACTCCTTCAGCTATTACTCCCAGCTGTAGACCCTCACTCTTCTGGCATAAAAAACTCAGCAGGACAGCCTATAAACTTTACGGTCTTCAAGATATTCCTTGGCCACATTGAAATTATTCTATTGCTCTTACAAAATGCTAAAGGTCTGGTCATTTATACCAGGCAATTTTGAGTCAATATGCATATACCTATAGTATTTAGATGGGTCAATAGATAATCTACCTGATGTAAGTGTGTAATGGGTACTGGCATCACCTGAAGAACATCTTCCCCTGTTGGAAGAGGGGCCACAATTCACCTGCAGTGGATTGCTTCTGGATGCAAATGTAGACCAATGTTAGCAGATATTCTGTGGTTTCAAGAAAGTGGAAATAAGGTTTTACGTGAAATTTCCCAACAATAGGCCATATGTAGCCTGTGGACAGCTGTACTAGTTTTCTATTGCCTTTTTTTTTTTTTAGCAAATTATCACAAACTCAGTGGCTTCAAATAATACAAATTTATTACCTTACTGTTCAGTAGGTCAGAAGTCTAACATGGGTCTCTCTGGCTGTGTTCCTTTCTTTAGGCCCTTGGAAAAATGTTCTTCCTTGCTATTTCCAGCTTCTAGGAGTCACCCACATTCCTTGGCTCATGGGCCCCTTCCTCTGTCTTCAAAGTCAGCAGTGCTACGTTTCTCTTGCCTTTTATCTGTTGTCACAGCTCTCTCTGACCACAGCTGTGAAAGTCTATCCACTTTTAAGAAACTTGTGTGATTAGATTGTACCCATGTGGCTAAGCCAGGATAATCTCCTCATTTCAAAGCCCTTAACTTTAATCACACTTGGGAATTCTCTTTTGCTATATAAATTAACATATTTACAGATTCCAAGGATCAGGATTATGGATACCTTTGGGGAGTCATTATTCTGCCTATAAATGGGCCAGTTGTAATCTGTGGTCTAGATATTCTATGAAGTCATCTCCAACCTAGGATTCTTTCTACTCCCTAGAAAAGGGCTATGGGCCTCTTTTGCCTTCTGTTTCCTGGATTTACCAAGATGCTGTCACACCTGTCCAAGTGAAGGTTTATGAGATTCCCCTAGACCTCAGAAACCTGCGGGTCCTTACTTCCTTGTTGACTTTTGTACCAGGAGAGGATCCGGTCTCAGGGAATAGGAGGAAAGTTTTACTCTGGCCTCATCTAACTGAGCTAAATCTTTAGCAACCTCAGGGCTAGGCTTTTGAAAGTCTGTTTCAAAGCCAGTTTGTTTTTGCCTTGAGGCTAAAGTGTTTGGCTGCCCTAAAAAAAGGAAGACATCAGGTTATAGGAAATACTTCAGGGAGGGATTAGTTAAAATGCTATTATTTTGCAAATTAATTTTATTTTGCTTTTTTCTGTTGACTTGAGAGATTTGTGTGTGCTCAAGCAGACTACTTTTAACTCTTCACCATGAGATAACAAAGAGCAATTAGCAAACAGTGCTTTAAACTTCCATTATTTCGGTTGTTAAAGCTGTAGCTGACTTCCGATTTTCTGTTCTGCCTTGAATAAAATGCTGAATGACCATTAACATTTCAATAATATGTGAAATTTATTTTCCCAAAACCTACAGTTTTATGTTAAACTCGCAGTCGTATAGACTAATAACTCCATCACCTTAACTCCTTAAAATAAGATGATTTTAAATAAATTAGTAAATCATTTTCATATTTTCCTTTAAAGTTTGAAGACCTATTTGCAGTATTTCCTAATTTCCACTTTGTTGAAAGTCAATATTACTACTAGCACTACTTTTAGGATAGTTAGTGATTAGAAGGGAGAAGGCAATGGCACCCCACTCCGGTACTCTTGCCTGGAAAATCCCATGGGTGTAGGAAGGCTGCAGTCCATGGGGTCGCTGAGGGTCGGATATGACTGTCTTCACTTTCACTTTTCACTTTCATGCATTGGAGAAGGGAATGGCAACCCACTCCAGTGTTCTTGCCTGGAGAATCCCAGGGACCGGGGAGCCTGGTAGGCTGCCATCTATGGGGTCACACAGAGTCGGACACGACCGAAGCGACTTAGCAGCAGCAGCAGCAGTGATTAGAAGAGTCGTGATTTTATTTTAAGTGAAATTACTTATGGGTATATTAAAACTCATTCAATGTTGTTAATGATTAAAAGATGCAGATTAGAACAAAGGACATATTTTCACTTGATAGAGAATTTTCAAAAGATAAAATCTTTATCGTCAGATTGTATAAAACAAATGAAGAAATTATTTATTTTGGACATCTTTATGATAATAAATGTTACACAAGTTTTAAAATGTAGGTATTGGTGACGGTATCAAATAACTCTCCAAACACATAACAACTCCAGCATGGTGAAGGTTTTCTCCTTGTACATGAGGCGATGTTGAATCAGTAAACCTGTGAGGAGAGCCTTTCTCTACATGGTCACTGGGACATCCAAGCTAACAGAAGTTCTGACTTTAATGACAACTTCAGTTGTCATTCCAAACAACTAAAAACGGAAAAGAGTTTGAAGAAGTACATGTAGGAGGGCTCTATGGGTCATTACAGCACTGATGATCATTGGTTGAACCTCAGACTCCTGGTCACACTTAAGTGCAGTGGTGGGAGGAACAGATAGTCTGGTTGCATCCAGGAAGAAGAAGAGGCTGTGGAATTTGGTGTTTAGAACAAATTCTCTGCTACAATAGGTAGTATATTTGATCTGGCATTTCCATATTTATCCTAAGAAAATTCAAATTCTGTGCTCAAAGATTGAGCTACAAAGGGTGTTTTTTAAAGCAATCTTTATAGTGGTGAACAATTGGATACTATTTGAATGTTCAGCAATAAGTCGTGCACTGATTCAAAATACATGGTGATGTGTGTATATATACACACATTACATATTAGGAAAAGAATACACTATGGTGCAAGAATGACTACAGCAACCAATGATGTCTAGATAAACATTTATTCACCTGGAACGTTATGCAAGGTATATCATCCATTTTAAAGAGCCGATTATGAATAGTATGTAGACTTTGAACCATTTTCATTATAACAATATATATTGATGGATGGAAAATATCATAGAATGATATTGGCAGAGGTTATCCCAGTTACCTCTAGATTGTGGAGCCATGGGTATTTTGATTTCCTTTGTACATTTCTTTCTTTTCAAAAAAAAATCCCTAAAATTACTTTATATTTATTTTGCTTTTCTAAACAAAAAATAAAGCTGATGCTTGGGGCTAGTGCACTGGGATGACCCAGAGGGATGGTGTGGGGAGGGAGGAGGGAGGAGGGTTCAGGGTGGGGAACACATGTATACCTGTGGTGGATTCATTTTGATATTTGGCAAAACTAATACAATTATGTAAAGTTTAAAAATAAAATAAAATTTAAAAAAAATAATAAAGTTGACTCTACTGCAAAAATATCTAGGCACATATTTCAATACAAAAGTTATCTTTTTCTATGGATTATGTAAATCAGTACTTAGATTTATTTTGCAGAGTTACATAGACTCTTTGACCTAAGAATTCTATCTGTAGCTGGATACCTGTTCCCAGCCTCCCCGCATCTGAACTATGTAAATAGCTCTTGAACTACCTTGAGCTATGTAAATAACTCTTCCATGTGGCAGGGGCTACATCTCTAAGATTTTTTTTTTCTTGTACAGTGGATTAAGTACTTTAAAGTTCTCTTGACTTAGGCTAACTCGCTCATATCATCTGCAACAGAGTGCGTCTGCTGTATAAGTAGCTGAAGTGATTAGAAATAGTGCAGATTATCACTTTTCCTCGGGACTTCCCTGATGGCTCAGACAGTAAAGCGTTTGCCTACAATGCAGGATACCCGGGTTCAATCCCTGAGTCCGAAAGATCTCCGGGAGAAGGAAATGGCAATCCACTCCAGTATTCTTGCCTGAAAAATCCCATGGATGGAGGAGCCTGGTAGGCTCATGGGGTCGCAAAGAGTCAGATGCGACTGAGCAACTCCACCTTTGTTTTTCAGTGCAGTATTGTACAACATAGTACATCAAGAAACAAGGGCACGCTGGGAGTGCTATTCATGGAAAAAGACACTTCACCATGACCGTCAGCTTGTTCCCTTAAGTATTCACAAACTTCCTTTAATCTAGACCATGACTAATTTTATGGTCAATTCTCAGCTAATGTTTGTGGGTTTATTATTGAAGTGTCCCAGTATTTAATTTTGACTGTCCATCACCCAGGCGGTTTGTCAAAAAGTCTCATTTGGTAAAACAGAGGAGAATCCTTACTGAACTTTCTCAACTGCTTTCTTAGAAAATTTGCTCTAGAGCACAAGTATATATTTATAATTGAAAACATTAGGAATTTAAGATCTTAAGCCTAGAACCGCAATAGGCACAGCAGCTTTACCAGCCATTGAGGATCTATTAACATTAAATCAGTTTCCTATCTGAAAAGAACAGTTTTCTGCTAAGATATAAAGATCAGTAAAATGGGTCTTTGGGGTGGTGTTCTTTGATAAATCTATGGGGCTTCAAGTTGTCCTCTGCACAAAGGCTTGTAGCTAAGGGACTGAGTGGGGCCTGAAATCCAGACTTCATTCGCTTCTCCAAGCTATGCATCCATGTTTGAACCTGTGTCTATCTTGGTGTTTGAAGGAGATTAGCACAAAGGCTCTGTTTGGTCTTTGCTATTCCTGCCTTCCTTCCTTGGCTTCCCTTGTGGCTCAGCTGGTAGAGAACCCACCCACAGTGCAGGAGACCTGGCTTTGATTCCTGGGTTGGGAAGATCCCATGGAGAAGGGAAAGGCTACCCATTCCAGTATTCTGGTCTGAAGAACTCTACGGACTATATAGTCCATGGGGTCACAAAAAGTCGGACATGACTGAGTGACTTTCAATTTCATTATTCTTGTCATTGTTTATGCCTGAATAAATTGCCATACACTTTATTAAGCTTCTCTTATGGTCAGAATCAAAAGATTTTTTTCAATACAGTATTGTAGGTTAACATTAACATGAATCACTTATTGACTAAGCCAAGACATCCCTTCCTTCCTTTCCTCTTTCCCCTCCTTCCTTTCCTCCCTCATTCCTTCCTTTCTCCCTCCATCATCTTATTATATCCCAGATATTATACTCAGCTTCAAAGATGAAAAAATGAACATTGAAGATCCTGCCTTCCAGGATCTGGTGGTTGTTTTTCAGTCACTAAATCATGTTCAACTCTTTGTGACCCCATGGACTGCAGCACACCAGGCTCCTCTGTCCTCCTCTATCTCCCAAAGTTTGCTCAAATTCATGTCCATCAAGTCAGTGATGCAGTCTAACCATCTCATCCTCTGCCACTCTCTTCTCCTTTCACCTTCAGTCTTTCCCAGGATCAGGTTTTTTTCTGATGAATCAGCTCTTCACATCAGTTGGCCAAAGTATTGGAGCTCCAGCTTTAGCAACAGTCATTCCAATGAATATTCAGGGTTGATTTCCTTTAGGATTGACTGGTTTGATGTTCTTGCTGTCCAAGGGACCCTCAAGAGTCTTCTTCAGCATGACAATTTGAAAGCATCAATTCTTTGGCATTCAGTCTTCTTTATGGTCCAACTCTCACATCCATACATGACTACTGGAAAAACCATAGCTTTGACTATACAGACTTTTGTTGACAAAGTGATGTCTCTGCTTTTTAATACACTGTCTAGGTTTGTCATAGCTTTCCTTCCAAGGAGCAAGTGTCTCTTAATTTCATGGCTGCAGTCACCATCCTCAGTGATTTTGGAGCCCAAGAAAATAAAAGCTGTCCCTTCTTCCTCTTTTCCCCCATCTATGTGTCGTGAAGTGATGGGGCCTTACTTTCAGGGAATTTATAATCTGGTGGTGGCATCATTCAAAAAATGACAATTAACAGATAATGTAATTGTGGGCAAGGCATGCTCATGAAAGACTGCTGTGGCCTCATCTCGATTCACAATGTGTAGGTGATCAATAAAGTTTTCAAGGTCAAGCTTAGGGCATGATCCTCACTGAGTTCTAAGGCTTTTGGAGCACAGTTGTGAGTCAGAAAACCCCCAGGTTGAAACATTCTCTAAATAATGTCCCCAGCCCCTTCTCAACCCTTTACCCCTTAAGATCCTCACCTCTGTTTTATTTAGCTTGAAACTCAGCCAGGCAGCTTTCATGCGAGTCCTTAGCTCAGCCAGGCACTGAGTAAGCTCTAAAGCTACACTGTCAGAATAGATGAAAAGAAGATGCAGTGCAGAGTATCATTAACGTTCTGATGATATTCCAATATTTGCATTAAAGAAACCATAAATATTTTCAATCAGATTTCAAAAATTCCCTGTGCCCAGCCTGATTTTCTCAGGAATACCCAAAGAAATTTGGTAGAGGCATTTTATAGAGTCAGTGGGAGAAGATGGATTGATCTTGGCTGGAAAGAAGAGTTGAAATAAAAACTATGAACTAACATAGGTCATGTATTTCTGGGGAACATTTTTGTAGGTGTATATGGTTCTATAAAATTTGACTAACTCTTTGTATAATGACTTCTAAAAAGTGATATTCTTTTTTTGTGTGTGTGCAAAATAGAAAGAATCACCTTTTTTCTCCCTTAGACACAAGTATAAAAAGTAAAACAGAATGTCAAAATATTCTAGTTAAAATGCACGATGTCAGAGATTCAGCTTCGCTGCTATTATGATCAAGCAGCATGGCACCTAAGAACAATGGAAATGGGGTGAACTCTTCCAGGCCAAGTCTGCTTTATTTGAGCACAGCACTTTTCTTTGCACTAATTTCCCTGATTGACAGCAATATTGGCAGTGGGAAGGAATTTATGGGTATCATTAATGACAGGCAGTGGAAGCTTTTAGGTATTTTTTATATGTATATATAAGAAACATTATGCCTTTCAAACTAATATGGTAAGAGGTCCTTTACTGAAATGGGATTTATAGAATCTAAAATGAAAATCTAACATATGCCATTATTTATATATACATATATAAATTATATATACATATATAAATTATATATACATATAAATAATGGCATATGTTAGATTTTATACATACATACATGTATGTATTTTATACATACATGTATATATATGTGTGTATATATATACATGTAGAGGCAGTTTATAACTTTCTGAAGTTGGAGGGTGGCATTTTATCAGCTGGGAGCGTGACAAAGATGAGAGGCCATCTTGAGGATTTTGTGCTCCCCTTTATCTGTGACTGGTTACTCAGCTAAAGCACTCCTTGATGTTTGCTGTGCTGGGTCTGTAGGAAAACCTGCACTCAATCTGATGCTTGGCAAATGAGATTGCTGTTAGAAACTAGACACAAATGATGTGCTTAAATTTCAGGAGATTACATTAATGTTACCATAAATGGAAAATCAAATTGTCATCGTCTTAGAGGAGTAGAGAAGAAAAAAAAAATATATTTATACCAGACACATCATAAAATTAAGTTACTTCACATAAAATATGAATTACTTGAGTCCCAGGAGGAAACCATTAAATATAAGCATATACAAAGTCAGTTTTGACCAAAACAAAAATGAAATAAACTCAGGATCTGATTGGGCTGTTACACAAAGGAAGAGTTGCTAAATAGACCCCCTATAATGGGGGATGTGGGTAGATACCAAGGACTTTTTAACTGCAGAAATTTTGATGATAAAGGAGAAGAATAAAGGGAGGGGAGAGAAAGTTCCCAGAACACCTTGCTAAGCACCATTTCCCATTGCCCAAGTCTAATTCTGATTACTTCTGCCATTTTAGAAAGCTCAAAGCCTGAGAATTTGACAAGGAAATAGACCAAAAAATTGAACCCACATGTAAACTATTTACAGGGTTGCTAGCCCAGAGAAATGGGATGGGAAACAAACAGCAACAACAGCAAATTCAAAATTGGCTATAAATCTCAAATAAGAAGTGCTAGACTCGCATTGGGCATGGTGCACCAGGATCAGCTTGCTTTAGAATTTATATATAGATGAACATCTATTACTAGTTCTCTTAGTTGTTGAAGAGAAATTCCAGAAGAGAATTGACACCCATGGAAAAGACCTATTACTGGGGAAAAAACATTGTTTATATTTCTTGCTTTGTTAACATAAGTGCTTAAATGTAGCAGTTCTGCTGAAGTGAGGAGGGTTATGTCCCCAACGGTACAAGTAGGGCCAGGGAATGCAGAACTCAAATGGGGGCTCTATCTTTAGCCTGAGCAAGTGAACTCCGGGAGTTGGTGATGGACAGGGAGGCCTGGTGTGCTGCAATTCATGGGGTCGCAAAGAGTCGGACACGACTGAGTGACTGAACTGAACTGAGGTCCCTTAGCTTCTGTTGTTCAATTTCATCTTTCTACTTAGCTCAGTGGAAAACTATACCCCCTCCCTCCACAGAATTGCTAATAGCCTAGGGATGCTCATACCATCTTTAGGAGTCAGTTGATACAAAAGGACAAAGAAAATGACTGTACACTGCCTGAAGTGTGCAGGGAGTGTTTTGGGTGCTAGTGTTAACCCTAGGGATGATGTCTTATTGGCCTTGGGCATTTTGCACTCTATACGCCTGTGTGCTTGCAGAAGTTAAGTTTTGAAGTGGTATAGCAGTTCCTCACTGAGTTACTATCAAATGTTGAAAGCTCTTCATGCTTATAAATTTGCTCTGAGATTCAGCTGAGACAGTTATAAATTATTCATATTTTCACCCACTGAAATAAAATTTGAGAACAAACACTATGGTAGACTATGTGCTTGGTAATGAGATTTAAAAAGGAATCTTCAAGGACTTGACAATCTAACAAAGGAAACAAACAGAAATAAACATCACCATATACTATGATCAGAGTTATCAGGGGTCATAGGAAGTACTTTAGGAGGAACAAGAACAAGAGTAGCAGACTTGATGTTAGGACATTGGAGTAAGCTGCACAGATATTTGAACTGGGTTTTGGGCTTCCTGGTGGCTCAGAGGTTAAAGCATCTGCTTGCGTCTGCCTGCAATGGGGGAGACCTGGATTCAATTCCTGGGTCGGGAAGATCTCCTGGAGAAGGAAATGGCAACCCACTCCAGTATTCTTGCCTGGAGAATCCCATGGACAGAAGAGCCTGGTGGGCTGCTGTCTACGGGGTCACGAAGAGTCGGACACAACGTAGCGAATTCACTTTCACTTTCACTTTGAGGAATGAGATGGAGTTCACCCTATGGGAGCTGTATGATGGATGTTATTATATGAGGTTAAAGGCAGAGCAAATCCCGGAGGAATGCAAATAACAGTGTGTTTAGAATAGAAATTTTTTAATGTGTGAAATGGGAGTGGTAAAAGATGAGATCAGAAAGGTAGGATGTGTCCTAAGATTAAATGGGCTTTGGATACAAAACTAATACAAGGTCTCAAGCTATTAGCTCATTATGGAATCAATTCAGTGGCTTCCCTTTCCAAGACTTTTCTTTCTGTTTAATCATTTCCTCTGAAATAAAATTTTTTACCTTTCTTCTGGATCATATCAACATATACACACGTACTAACATTTGTCCTCTTCAAATACAAATTCTCAATGCTAGGTTTTATCCTACTCATGTCTATGTGCTGCTGTCTATATCTGGCTATAATTAAATTTACCTTCACAGATAGTTCTCAAAAGTATTATTTACTTCTTTAATAAATGCTTCAGTGTTTACTAGCTATGATGGCTAATTTTATGTGACAGTTTGTCTAAGCCACAAGTTGCTCAGATATTTGATCAAATGTTACTCTGAGTTTGTTCAAGAGGATTTCTGAATGAGATTAACATTTGAATGGATAGACTGAGTGAAGCAAATTACCCTCCCCTAATATGGGTGGTTCATGTATTGCTGAAGCCTGGCTTGGAGAATTTTGAGCATTACTTTACTAGCGTGTGAGATGAGTGCGATTGTGCGGTAGTTTGAGCATTCTTTGGAATTGCCTTTCTTTGGGATTGGAATGAAAACTGACCTTTTCCAGTCCTGTGGCCACTGCTGAGTTTTCCAAATTTGCTGGCATATTGAGTGCAGCACTTTCACAGCATCATCTTCCAGGATTTGAAATAGGTCAACTGGAATGCCATCACCTCCATTAGCTTTGTTCGTAGTGATGCTTTCTAAGGCCCACTTGACTTCACATTCCAGGATGTCTGGCTCTAGGTCAGTGATCACACCATCATGATTATCTGGGTTGTGAAGATCTTTTTTGTATAGTTCTTCTGTGTATTCTTGCCACCTCTTCTTAATATCTTCTGCTTCTGTTAGGTCCATACCATTTTTGTCCTTTATCAAGCCCATCTTTACATGAAATGTTCCCTTGGTATCTCTAATTTTCTTGAAGAGATCTCTAGTCTTTCCCATTCTGTTGTTTTCCTCTATTTCTCAGCATTGATCGCTGAGGAAGGCTTTCTTATCTCTCCTTGCTATTCTTTGGAACTCTGCATTCAGATGCTTATATCTTTCCTTTTCTCCTTTGCTTTTCGCTTCTCTTCTTTTCACAGCTATTTGTAAGGCCTCCCCAGACAGCCATTTTGCTTTTTTGCATTTCTTTTCCATGGGGATGGTCTTGATCCCTGTCTCCTGTACAATGTCGCGAACCTCCATCCGTAATTCATCAGGCACTCTATCTATCAGATCTAGTCCCTTAAATCTATTTCTCACTTCCACTGTATAATCATAAAGGATTTGATTTAGGTCATACCTGAATAGTCTAGTGGTTTTCCTCACTTTCTTCAATTTAAGTCTGAATTTGGCAATAAGGAGTTCATGATCTGAGCCACAGTCTGCTCCTGGTCTTGTATTTGCTGACTGTATAGAGCTTCTCCATCTTTGGCTGCAAAGAATATAATCAGTCTGATTTCAGTGTTGACCATCTGGTGATGTCCATGTGTAGAGTCTTCTCTTGTGTTGTTGGAAGAGGGTGTTTGCTATGACCAGTGCGTTCTCTTGGCAAAACTCTCAAAATTCAAAATTCTCTTGGCAAACTCTCAAAACTCAAAATTCTCCAAACCAGGCTTTAGCAATATGTGAACCATGAACTTCCAGATGTTCAAGCTGGTTTTAGAAAAGGCAGAGGAACCAGAAGTCAAATTGCCAACATCCACTGGATCATGGAAAAAGCAAGAGAGTTCCAGAAAAACATCTATTTCTGCTTTATTGACTATGTCAAAGCCTTTGACTGTGTGGATCACAATAAACTGTGGAAAATTCTGAAAGAGATGGGAATACCAGACCACCTGACCTATCTCTTGAGAAACCTGCATGCAGCTCAGAAAGCAACAGTTAGAACTGAACATGGAACAACAGACTGGTTCCAAATAGGAAAAGGAATACGTCAAGGCTGTATATTGTCACCCTGCTTATTTAACTTCTATGCAGAGTACATCATGAGAAATGCTGGGCTGGAAGAAACACAAGCTGGAATCAAGATTGCTGGGAGAAATATCAATAACCTCAGATATTCAGATGACACCACCCTTATGGCAGAAAGTGAAGAGGAACTCAAAAACCTCTTGATGAAAGTGAAAGTGGAGAGTGAAAAAGTTGGCTTAAAGCTCAACATTCAGAAAATGAAGATCATGGCATCCCGTTCCATCACTTCATGGGAAATAGATGGGGAAACAGTGGAAACAGTGTCAGACTTTATTTTTTTGGACTCCAAAATCACTGCAGATGGTGATTGCAGCCATGAAATTAAGACACTTACTCCTTGGAAGGAAAGTTATGACCAACCTAGAAAGCATATTGAAAAGCAGAGACATTACTTTGCCAAAAAAGGTCCGTCTAGTCAAGGCTATGATTTTTCCAGTAGTCATGTATGGATGTGAGAATTGGACTGTGAAGAAAGCTCAGTGATGAAGAATTGATGCTTTTGAACTGTGGTGTTGGAGAAGACTCTTGAGAGTCCCTTGGACTGCAAGGAGATCCAACCATTCCATTCTGAAGGAGATCAGCCCTGGGATTTCTTTGGAAGCAATGATGCTAAAGCTGAAACTCCAGTACTTTGGCCACCTCATGCGAAGAGTTGACTCAATGGAAAAGACTCTCTGATGCTGGGAGGCATTGGGGGCAGGAGAAGAAGGGGATGACAGAGGATGAGATGGCTGGATGGCATCACCAACTCGATGGACGTGAGTTTGAGTAAACTCCGAGAGTTGCTGATGGACAGGGAGGCCTGGCATGCTGTGATTCATGGGGTCACAAAGAGTTGGACACGACTGAGTGACTGAACTGAACTGAATATGGGTGGGCCTCATCCAATCAGCTGAAGGCCTGAATAGAACAACAAATCTGACCCTCCTGCTCATAAGAGATAATTCTGTCTGTCTGACTGCCTTTGAACTGGGGCATCAGCTTTTTCCTGCATTCACTCCAACTGAAACATCAGTTCTTCCTGGGTTTTAAGACATCTGCCCTTGAGACTGGAATCACACTATAGGCCTTTCTGGGTTCCAGCTCACCAACTCACATTCTAGACCTTGAAAATTGTCACCTTTTGTGATCATGTGAACAAAACTCTTATAATAAATCTCTTTTATATTTATATATTATGTAAACATTAAATGTTAATTAAACATATATTTTATTGGTTCAGTTCCTCTGTACTAGTCTGACTAATACACCAGCTAACACTCTCTGATTCTCAATTTCCTCATATTTATAATGAAGATAACAAATACAATATTATCTACCATTGGGTCTATTATAATGAAATAGTACTAATATCTATGTGTGTGATATATGTTTTTACAGTGCTAAGAGTTTAGTGGAAATACATATAGTGTAACTGGAAGCTATTATTACTTAACAATTTTTCTACCTACACTACTGTTTGGGCTTCTCTGTTCCCATTACATTCTCTGATATCATTACATCAGACATCTCTTGCAACAGGCCTCATATATTTGGATCATCTTTATTTCTACACTTATTTTTTGAGTGAACAGTTTAGCACATGCACAACACAGCAGCAGCATGTCATACCTACGTCAAATACTCCTCTTTTATTAGCTTTGTAGAGCTATTTAACATAAACTGAACTTGTTGAAAGTTCATGATTTAATACATTTTGACACATGAATACTTCTCTAAAACCATGCCTACAATCAATATAATGAACATATTCATCATCCCCAAAAGTTTCCTGTTGGCCCTTCAATTCCCTCTCTTGCATTTCTTTGCCACCCATTTCCCAGGATATATCTGACCTTCTTTTGGCCAGTGCAAATTAATTACAACTACAAATATTAGAATTTTCCAGAATTTTGCATAGTAAAAATTAAATTGTAGTATTCATGTCTTTCTTCTTTCTCTGAGCATCCTGTTTTTGAGGTTCATCTGTGTTGTTGAAGATATCTTTAGAATACTCCTTTTTATTGCTGAGTAGCATTTCACTGAAAGGTTATACAACAATTTGTTTATCCTTTCCTGTACTGATTTTTCCAATTTGGGCTATTAAAGCTGCTATCAATATTTATATACAAGTTTCTTAAGGAAATATGCTTTTATTTATCTTGGGTAAATACCTTGGCATTAAATGACTGTATTGTATGATAGACATAGAATTAACTTTTTAAGACCCTGCCAAACTGTTTTAGACCAGGAGTGCATAAGAGTTTCAGTTGCTCCATATACCTGCCAAGACTTGATATGGTGAGTCGTTTTAATTTTAGGCACGCTAATAGGTGTGTGGTAGTAGTTTATTGAGATTTTAATTATATTTCCCTAATTACTAATGATGTTGAGCATTTTTATGTGCATATTTTCCATCTGCATAAATTCTTTGGTGATGAGTATGATCAATCCTTTGGCTATTTTATAATTGTGCTTTTTATGTTCTTATTGAATTTTAAGTATTCTTTACGTGTTTATAGATACAAGTCCTTTATGAGACAAATAATTTGCAAATATTCTCTCCCAGTTTATGGCTTGTCTTTTCATTCTCTTAACAATGTCTTTGGAGGAGAAGATGATTTAATTTTGACAAATCAATAAATCAATTTTTATTTTTTGTAAATTGTCTTCCTGGTGTAACAGCTAAGAAATTATTTCCTAACCTCAAATCACTTACAAATCATATTAAGTTATCTCCTATATTTTCTTCTAGAATGTTTATGAATTTTGAATTTACACTTGAGAATATGATCCACTTTGATTTAATTTTTGTATATGCTGTGAGGTATGAATTGAAATTCTTTTTCTTGCTTTCTTTTCCTCTTTTTAAATATAAAAAGCTTAATCTTCATTGTAAAAGTATATGTAAGGGGTTTGGGGAGGTAATTAGGTGTGGATGAGATCATGGACACAGAACCCACATGATGGAATGGGATTCATGCCCTTGTAAGGAGGTAAAGAACATACCTGTTCTGCCATGTGAGACTACAAAAAGAAGTCAGAGATTGCAACTCAGGGAAAGGCTCTCATCAGAACCCTACCAAGCTGGCACCATAATCCTAGACTTCCAGTCTCCAGAACTGTGAGAAATATGGATCTGAAAATCAAAGTGGAATTGCAGAATGTACATTTTTGTCCAGTAATCTTAGGTTCTGTAGGATTCAAAGTCCTGGATCTCAAGTAAGTGGAAAAGATGCTTCTACAGAGAACACAGCCAAGATTCTACTGAATTTTGAAAAGACTGCTACCAACTGATCAGTTCAGCCTTGCTGTGTGAGTGAGTTGGTAGGCAGAGAAAGGACTTACTAATGAACCTAACATCGATACCATATTATGAGGGCAGAAGGGAACATGTGTAAAACCCAGGGAACTCACAGAAGTATTTCTTATTAATTCCATGATCAGCAATAACTCTAAATGGACAAATCCAACAACCACAGCCAAGCAAAGGCAAAACAACTAAAGACTC
Organism: Bos mutus; assembly: GCF_027580195.1. Taxonomy (NCBI): domain Eukaryota; kingdom Metazoa; phylum Chordata; class Mammalia; order Artiodactyla; family Bovidae; genus Bos; species Bos mutus. The sequence continues at coordinate 41,944,904 of NC_091630.1, read as the reverse complement.
AGAACCTATGGGGATGAAGATCTGAGTTTCTACTAAAAGAAACAGCCTAGACTTGACGTATGGCAGTCAAAGGTAGAGGGAATCTAGAATAGGTGGGAGAGAGAGCTGTTGATAAATATAAATCACAGCCCCAGTCCCTGTTGCAGCAACGGGGACTCTAGATTGCTCAACTAACCCTTCAGCATTGGTTTTGAAGATTAAGGTAAACCATTATCTTGAAGGTCCTGAATGATTTTAGGAATGAATATTATCAGGCTTTCTTATTCCCTGCCTTACACTTTTCATGCTCACATTAAATTCCAAATATTGCTGTTAGCAACCAAATCCTTTCAGGTATAATCTGGCAATACTTCTCTTCTGTGCTTTATATCTCTATCTTTCTGTCCTGACACCTTTGATTACACTGAGGGCAGGATCTCTCAATAGCCAAGTTTGAGAAAATCGGAAAGTATGGAGAATTGACACCCCCAAATAACCCTGGAGCAGTAGGGGATGGGGGCCTATAGATAAATTGTCTCTGTATCTCATAGGCAGGCAGTTCTAAGGAATGTTCTACAGCTTCTTAGAAGATTCCTAGATGATAGTCTCCAGTGATGATCAAGTTAATACATGCTTATATCGACTTTCCTTCCTTCCCTGCTTCACCTGTTTCAGTTCTCCATTCCAACCTCATGGGACTGAGCACCAGAATAAACTACTTTCACTGTAGGCTTGTTTTAGACTCTGATTTCTGGTGAGTTGTACAAGTTCAAACAGTTGCCTCTGGCACCCATGTTCCAGTGGTCATTCCTCTGTTCTTGTTAAACTTATCAGAAACATGAGACAAGACACTCACTTTCTCTTTCGGGACATATTTTATTCTTTTGGTTTCTAAGATAGTAACACCTGGTTTGGCTTCTACCTCAGTTCAGTTCAATTCAGTCGCTTGATCATGTCAGACTCTTTGCAACCCTATGGACTGCGGCACGCCAGGCCTCCCTGACCACCACCAACTCCCAGAGCTTCTCAAACTCATGTCCATTGAGTTGGTGATGCCATCCAACCATCTCATCCTCTGTCGTCCCCTTCTCCTCCTGCCTTCAATCTTTCCCACCATCAGGGTCTTTTTAAATGAGTCAGTTCTTCGTATCAGGTGGCCAAAATATTGGAGTTTCAACTTCAGCATCAGTACTTCCAATTAATATTCACAATTGATTTCCTTTAGGATTGACTGATTGGATCTCCTTGCAATCTAAGGGACTCCAAGAGTCTTCTCCAACACCACAGTTTAAAAGCATCAATTCTTTAGCGCTTAGCTTTCTTCACAGTCCAACTCTCACATCCATACATGACTACTGGAAAAACCATAGCTGCACTTCAGTTATGAGGCCTCAGGCCAACCAGGAAAACAGGAGCCCATGACACATGGGAGCACCCCTAGAGAGGAGACCTGGTTCCACCCTCCTGTTGGCCACCTCCAACGCAAGTCATCATGTCCCTGGATCAGAAAAGTGAGCGCTGCAAAAAGCTTGAGGAAGAGCTTCAGGCCCCCAAAGGCCTAGAAAGGCCTTTGAAAGTGTGCAGGCTCCTACAGCTAGGAAGGAAAAGGGCAACTCCTCCACCTCTTCCTCCTCCATAACCTCCTTCTCCTCCACCAGTTTCTCTTCCTCCACCCCCTCTTCTCCTCCCTCACTCCTTTGATCTCTGGCATTCCAGAGGAGGTGCCTGCCACTGGGGCACTGAGTACTTGCCAGGGTTCTCAGGGAGCCTGCTTCTCACCTGCTGCCACACAGCCTCTCTACTGAGTCAATCTGGTGAGAATTTCAGAAGCCAAGAAGAGGAGGGCCCCAGCATCTCTGAGGCTCCACCAGATCCCCAGTTCTTGCTCAGTCATGAGCTAAACAAGCAGGTGACTGAACTGGTGCAGTTCCTGTGTGTCAAGTATGTAACAAAGGAATCCACCCCCAAAGCAGAAATGCTGAGGAGTGTCATCAGAGAGCACAAGGACACTCCCTGTGATCTTCAGCAAAGTCTGTGAGTGTGTGGAGGTTGTCTCTGGCATTGAAGTGAAAGAAGTAGACCCCACCAGCCACTCCTATGACCCTGTCAAATCACTCAACCTCAGCTATGACAAGAGGCTGAGTGATGACCGGGGCATGCCCAAGACCAGTCTCCTGATACTTATCCTGGGTATGACCTTCATGGAGGGGAACTGTGCCCCCAAGGAGAAAATCTGGGAAGTGTTGAATATGATGGGGCTGTATGCTGGGCAGAAGGATTCCATCTATGGGGAATCCAGTAAACTCATCAATAATGATTTGATGAAGGAAAAGTATCTAGATTATCAGCAGGTGTCTTGACAGTGATCCTGTATGATTATGGATTCCTATGGGGTCCAAGGGCCTATGCTGAAACCAGCAAGATGAAAGTTCTGGAATTTTTTTTGCCAACATCAGATGGGTGGGACTGACTCCACTTCCTTCTCATGCTGGTATAAGGAAGCTTGAGAGATGAGAGAGCCCAGGCCAGAGCTGCCCCCCTCGGGATGATACTACCGTCACGGCAAGTGAAAGTCCCAGTGTCACACCCAGCAGACTATCTTGCCCCAAGTGAAGTCAGAAGCAGTTTATTCAGTCTTCATTTGAAGACAGCACCCAGTATTCTATGTAGTGGAGGACCAGGGTCGATCTGAACGGAAGTGTATAGCATCTTTGCATTTCTGTTGTATATGGGCAACTTGGATATTTATCTTTATTTTTACTTTTTCCCCCCAAATATTGTTTCAGTTCAGTTCAGTCACTCAGTCATGTCTGACTCTTTGCGACCCCATGAATCACAGCACGCCAGGCCTCCCTGTCCATCATCAACTCCCGGAGTTCACCCAGACTCACGTCCATCGAGTCAGTGATGCCATCCAGCCATCTCATCCTCTGCCGTCCCCTTCTCCTCCTGCCCCCAATCCCTCCCAGCATGAGAGTCTTTTCCAATGAGTCAACTCTTCGCATGAGATGGCCAAAGTACTGGAGTTTCAGCTTTAGCATCATTCCTTCCAAAGAAATCCCAGAGCTGGTCTCCTTCAGAATGGACTGGTTGGATCTCCTTGCAGTCCAAGGGACTCTCAAGAGTCTTCTCCAACACCACAGCTCAAAAGCATCAATTCTTCGGCACTCAGCTTTCTTTATAGTCCAACTCTCACATCCATACATGACCACAGGAAAAACCATAGCCTTGACTAGACGCACCTTTGTTGGCAAAGTAATGTCTCTGCTTTTGAATATGCTATCTAGGTTGGTCATAACTTTCCTTCCAAGGAGTAAGCATGTTTTAATTTCATGGCTGCAGTCACCATCTGCAGTGATTTTGGAGCCCAGAAAAATAAAGTCTGACACTGTTTCCACTGTTTCCCCATCTATTTCCCATGAAGTGGTGGGACCGGATGCCATGATCTTTGTTTTGTGAATGTTGAGCTTTAAGCCAACTTTTTCACTCTCCACTTTCACTTTCATCAAGAGGTTTTTGAGTTCCTCTTTACTTTCTGCCATGAGGGTGGTGTCATCTGCATATCTGAGGTTATTGATATTTCTCCCAGCAATCTTGATTCCAGCTTGTGTTTCTTCCAGCCCAGCGTTTCTCATGATGTACTCTGCATAGAAGTTAAATAAGCAGGGTGACAATATACAGCCTTGACGTACTCCTTTTCCTATTTGGAACCAGTTCCATGTCCAGTTCTAACTGTTGCTTCCTGAACTACATTTAATAAAGTTTAATTAGTTCCAGAAAACAAGCAACTTCTGTCCATCCACTTCACTGTCCATCTTCACTGCCTACTATGTCACGGTAATATCAAACCTGAACCACTGTCACAACCCTCTGCTTGGCCTTCCAACTCCTACTCTTGTTCCTTAGAAGTCAATCTCTGCACAGCAGAGAGAGTGACCCATAAAGTTCATTAATCAGAACACGTTGTTCCTAGGCTTAAAACCCTCCAAAAGGCTCCCTTCTGTACTTAGAATAAATGTAATGACTGATCATCACCTTCAAGATTCTACATGAACTGACTGCTGCCTGCCTGTCTGACTTCTTCATCTACTGTGCTCCACCTCTCATTATGCTACAGTCACACTGGCCTTGCGTCTGATCTATGAGTTTACCAAGTATATACTTGCCTGAAGGCACTTTCACTCTCTGTTCCCTCTGCCTAGGACAAGCTGCCATCATATCTTTACAAAGCTTGCTATTTCTTGTCATTTGTCTCAATTTCCTCACCTCCTTAGAGAGGCCTTCAAGTCTAGCCAAATACCCTACCCTCATGCCCACTCACTCTAATATCATATTTCCCTATTTTTTAAAATGATGCTATTTTTATTAATTGTTACATTTAGAATTAATTTTTTAAAATTTTAATTGGAGGATAATTGTTTTACAATATTGTATTGACTACTGCCATAGAACAATATGAATGAGCCTCAAGTATACATGCATGCATGCTCAGTCATGTCTGACTCTTTGCGACCCCATGGACTGTAGCCCACCAGTATCCTCTGTCCACTGGATTCTCTAGTCAAGAATACTGGAGTGGGTTGCCTTTTCCTACTCCAGGGAATCTTCCGATCCAAGGATTGAAGCCATGTCTCCTATGTCTCCTGTATTGCCTGAAGATTCCTTACCACTGTGCCACCCACTGCTAAGTCGCTTCAGTCGTGTCCAGCTCTGTGTGACCCCAGAGACGGCAGTCTACCAGGCTCCCCCGTCCCTGGGATTCTCCAGGCAAGAACACTGGAGTGGGTTGCCATTTCCTTCTCCAGTGCATGAAAGTGAAAAGTGAAAGTGAAGTCGCTCAGTCATGTCTGACTCCTAGCGACCCCATGGACTGCAGGCTCCACCTGCAGTCTCCACCATCCATGGGATTTGCCAGGCAAGAGTGCTGGAGTGAGGTGCCATTGCCTTCTTCTATGCCACCTGGGAAGCCCTTAAATATGCATATATCCCCTTCTTCTTGAACCTCCTCTGCCTCCTACTCCAACCCACCCCTCTAGGTTATCACATAGTTTTATTTGTGTATCACTACCCAAGATGACCATGCTCATTTATTTGTTTATTTCCTCTTTCTCTCTTGGGAATGGAAGCTCCATTAACACTTACATTCCCTAACACTCTTTCTGGTACCTATATGGAATTTATTAAACACATTGAATGAGTGAAAAAAAGATTTCACTACAAAGCAAGATTTTACTTTTTAAAAAAGTCTTAGGTCTATGGATCCTTCTCTGCCTTGCTGTTAAATATTTACTCTTTGCAATTCTGTTAGTTTTACATAATCTCACTTGCAGTTTTTTATTTAGCAATTTCTCAGTAATTCCTAAATCATGGGGATTTATGGCAGTGATTAAAAGGAGTATATGCATAGAGCTGTTCCTTATATGCTGTCCTTATTCACAAATATAGTTCTTTTGGCCCAACATGTATGAAAAACAAACTGAAATAGTGTAATGTGGTCAGAAAAACATAAATTGAAGTTGTAATACATTTACTTGTAACACATTATATAATGAGACCTGTTTTGCTTCTGAGTCAACCGAAGTCTCCAAACAAATAAAGCAATAGAGGAAAACATCCTGACCTTTCAAAAATGTCATTTGACTCCTCTATGCAAGATTTGCAAAGGTCCCACCCAAACTCAGTTTTATTGGCTTCAGCCCATTCACTCAAAGGAATAAAATGCCTGAGTTTGAAGATACTGGGAGAGAGAATGTCTTCTGAGAACACTGTTGCTTTTTGTGGTGCTTTTCTTGCCCTCCCTCCCTCTGGGAAAAGATTGGGTATTGCTTTCCCTTCATTTAAGCCATAAGAGTGATGCTTCAAATTGACCCTCCAGAGAATCTGCTCAGTGAATCCTGGAAGTTGGGTCATGTGGTTGACCAGTATCTGTAAGATGGTCTTGGTGGCAGCAAGAATGATGACAACACTGTGAACAAGTTGATGACAGATCAGAGACGCATGCGTTTCCCCTGGATTAAAGAAGGGCCCCACGGAAGAGAAAAGGCCCAAAGATGGTTTCATAAGTCCCAGAGAGCTTCCTGAGAGATGTGAGCATCCCAGCTGTGAGAAGGCTGTGGTACACAGAGTGCAGAAGCTGAGGAGTGTGTTGATGTATCAAGATGGAGAAGAGATACCGCCCAATGTCAAACGAGCCGTTGTGAGACATTCTCCATAGAAATGATTCCTGAGGAAACAATAAAAGGAAGATTCAGCTTGAAATAACCATAGTTAATATTTTACTTTATTTGACATGCTGAATACTTTCCCCCTAAAATTGAGAAGAAATCAAGGATGTGTGCTATCACCACATCCATTCAAATTTGTATTGGAAGTCCCAATCAGTGCAATGAGGCAAGAAGAATAAATAAAATATATCTTTAAAAGCATTGTACTAAATGAAAGGTACCAGACACTAAAGGCTTGACAGTGTATGAAAAAGATGAAACTAAAGGAAAAATAATCAGATCAGTTGCAGGGGATGGGAGTATGGAAGAGATTAGATGGAGAAGAGGCAAAAGGGAACTTTTTGGGGCAATGGGGAAATTTCTATGTCCTGATGTTGTGGTCATTACATGATTGTATATGGTTGTTAATTTTTCTCAAGAAATTAAATAAATCTGATATAAAAGTTAATTATGCCAAGAGCTGTAATAAAAATATGAGAAATGAGTGGGGAATCATAGACAAGGGAAATATAATCTGAAATAAGGTGGCGGAATGTTTTGAGATTAATACAGGATCTATACCTATCATCTCACATGACACTGAGCATCAAGTGGCCAAATAATAAGGTATGTGAGCTTCTGAAGTTGAATGGGATACTGGAGTATGTTATATAAATGCATCATTGCACCTGTGTTGCTGCCAGTTGAATATATGCTCCCAACAGCAGAAATTTGGTCTCATTCATGATTTTATCCTGTGCTTATCATGTTTGGAAATTCGTTGGCACCATAAATACTTCTTGATTGATGGACTGAGCATCTTGTGGGGAATCAGTTTTAAATTCCCAGATCTCAGTTGGGAGTTAATCTTCTCAAAAATGAGAGGAGAATTTTAAACATTTTGCCTATTTCCTACACCAAAATGTTCTTCAATTATACTCACCCAGTCTTCCCCAACAGTAGATTCACACACTTCCTCCTGGAAACTTGTTGGTCTCCCAAGCCTGGATAAGCACTCATCAGGTGAATTTTTCCTAATTTGGTGCTTCTTACATTGTATAAGCACATGGTCGGGGCTTCCCAGGTGGCACTAGTGGTAAAGAATCGACCTGCCAATGCAAGAGACGTGGGTTTGATCACTGGGTTGGGAAGATTCCCTGGCAGAGGGCATGGCAACTTACTCCAGTATTCTTGCCTAGAGAATCCCAGGGACAGAGGAGCCTGACAGGCTACCTTCTATGCAGTAGCAAAGAGTTAGACAAGACAGAAGAGACTCAGCGCAGCATAACTAGCCAGATTATAAATTCATATGACCATGATCCAAGTTTGTATTATTCATTTTGTATCCTAGAACTGAATACCAAGACTCACTCATACTGAATACTCTATATGCACTTTGAAAAAAATGAGCACTTATAAACTTTAATTTTTCTTTTATCAATGATAGAAATGAAAGGGCTGAGAAAACAGAATCTTAGTAGAGCTAAAAGCTTGTATTCTACTTTAGAGTTTCTTAATCAGCACCCACTGGGGTCTGAACCTATTTTTATTTTTGCACCAGTTGAGCACAAAGTTAAGTAAGGAATAAGGCCAGAGAATACAATATATTCTTGTGATTTCTTTTAACCTCCCACTAGGAAACTAATAAGCTGAAGCAGGGGCAGTGGTAGTAAGGAAAGAATAAAATATCCTCTGAACAATGGCTCTACTTAAATATTTCCTTAATAAATGCCACAGCATTTGGGAATTCATTAAAGGGAAGAACACCCCTTTCTATATGTTAACTGCAGCTTCAGCAATAGGAGAGATAATTAAGAGATTCTTTGAACAGAGCCAACTTTCTCAGCAGCAGACTAATAGCTATGATTTTCCTAAAAAGGACTTTCCTAATAACCTATAAGCTTTCCTAATCCCTGGTTCAGTCCTGTTTTCTGTCTATGAATAAAAATAGAATAGTTCTGAAACCCAAGCCTAAAGTGCTTAAAATTTAGAATCTCTTTTATTTTATTTTATTTTTTAGAATCTCTTTTAAAAGAGAAGACAGATTGGCTCACAAGTATCTTCCCTTGCTCAATCTTTTCCTCCTTGTCCCCTATTTCTCACCTTTGCAGAACTCCAGTTCAAGATAGAAATTTTTAGCAATATGTATTCATAATGTTTGGGCTTCCCAGTGGCACAGTGGTAAAGAATCTGCCTGCCAATACAGGAGATGCAAGTTTGATCTCTGGGTTTGGAAGATCGCCTGGAGGAAGAAATGGCAACCCACTCCAGTATTCTTGCCTGGAGAATCCCATGGACAGAAGAGCCTGGCAGGCTATAGTCCATGGGGTCACAAAAAGTCAGACATGACTGGGCATGCACACACATTCATAATATTTACCTTAAAATTGGGATGCATCCTAAATAAATTGATTAATTTAATTAAAAAAAACTTGATTGTGGTAGTGGTTTGTGTTTATTTACCAAAAATCATCAAAATGATGACTGAAACAGGTGAATTTTTTTAATGTAGGTTATACTTTTGTTATATCAATCAATTGTGAAAGAACTGTTTTGGAATTTTGCTATAAAGTGTGTACTGTGATGAACTGAAATCTAGGATCATACTCCATAGAAGGTGTAGATAGACAGCTGATGATAGATAGATAGAAGCCATGTATTGTTTTCTCCATAAACATAACTTTATTTCTGGTTATCTTTATTTTTATATATATTTTCTTTTCCATTTATTTTTTAGGAACTGAATTTCAGCAGTGCAGAAAGACTTTTTTTCATCAAAGGACTTAGATTGTAGTTGTCATCACAGGTATATAAGAAAACGATTCTGAGTTCATTTCATGACCAATTTAGTGAAATTGCTTGTTAGTTTCCAAGGTTTTTCAGTTGATTCTCTTGAGTACTTTTTCCATGTCTATAACCACATCATTTGAAGATTTTAAAAATTGTTTTTCTCTTTTCCAGTATTATACGATCTCATTTCACTTTCTGATTGCATTACTTAGCATTTCCAGGAAGACTTTAAATACTAACAGTGAATTGAGTACCTTTGTCCCATTCTTAACTCTAAATGAAATTACTTTCTACTCTAACATTAAGCATGATGACAGTTATTTAAGATGCCATACATATATAGATCAAGTTAAGAAACTATTCTATCCCCTATTTTGCTAAGAGTTTTATTAAAAGGATATTAAATTTATCAATTGCTTTTAGATCATCTATCAAAATGGTCTTTGATTTGCTCCTTTGACCTATTGGGAGAATTTACTGATTCATAATATTAAATTATAGTTGGGCTCTTTTTTTCACATACTGCTGGCTTAATTTGCTATTTAATTTAGGGTGTACATCTATCTTGAGAAGAGAAATGGTTTTGGTTTTTGTTACTTTCTTTTGTTATATTTTATTATTAAGGTAATTACTAGGGTAATTGTACTGTTACATACCAGTTGAGAACTTTCCACTTTTCTTTCTTCCATTGAATAGATAAAAAGAATGGAAGTTTTTCTTGGAAGTTTTGAATATTTGACTATAAAAGAGTGGATCATGTACTTTTTGAAGAAATTATTTTACAAGATTTTACATTTCATGTTTATTGATCAGTTAGATTTTATTCTCCTTGACTCAGTTTAGGAAATTTATATTATCCATTAATATCATAAATTTCATCAAGATTTTAAAAATTAGACTTATTCAATTTTATATACAACATTCTCATATATGTAAAAATAATCTTACCTATAACTTTGGTCTTCATAATGCTGTATCTGTTTCTTCTCAATTTTGTTCACTCTCTGTGTGTGTTGCTCCCTCATTGACAAGCCTTCTCAAATATATTTCTCTTTGCCTTTGAAAAAATAAAAAAAAAACAAGCTTTTGGACTTATTAATGTTATTTTTCTGTTTTTTGTTTCATTTCTACTCATATCTGTAAAGTTATATTTCCCTCCAAATATGTCACTAGGTAGTCTAAGATTTGCAGCAAAGGCTGTTAGTTACCTACTCGATATTCAAGTTCATCTTTTTAACTAAAAACCAGGTCACTGATGTTAATTTGGGCAGCAATATGTGTTGTTCAAAAACTATATCTTTCAGTCTCCTTTGAAGTTAGGTTTGACCGTGTCCCTAAACCCTGGCCAATGAAATATAAATAGAAGGTAGTGGATAGGACTTTCAGGTAGGCATTTTAAGGTAGTTGATTTTGCCTTCCCTAATGTCTCCAGTTGGAAGGTGGGTGTAATGGCTGGAGATCCAGTAGCCTCTTTGTCACTTTGAGAATGAAATCAGTGTTCAAAGAATTATAAATCAGAGGGATAGCAGAAGGAGCTGGGTCTTTACTATCATGTGAGATCCCAAACCAGCCTTGGGATGCTTATCTCTGAATTTCCTATTAACGGAGTAAGCCATACTTACTCTCTTAATAGGAAAATCAGATAATGGTCCTCCTTTATTCTAGATGAGGTTTCCCTCATAGTTCAGTTGGTAAAGCATCTGCCTGCTTTACCAATGCAGGAGACCCTGGTTCAATTCCTAGGTCAGGAAGATCTGCTGAAGAAGGGATAGGCTACCCACTCCAGTATTCTTGGGCTTCCCTTATGGCTCAGCTGGTAAAGAATCTGTCTGCAAATAGAGGAGACCTGGGTTTGATCCCTGGGTTGGGAAGATCCCCTGGAGAAGAGGAAGGCTATCCACTCCAGTATTCTAGCCTGGAGAATTCCACAGACTATATAGTCCATGGGGTTGCAAAGAGTTGGACATAACTGAGAAACTTTCACTTTCAGTTTGTCCTGGATATTATTATTTGTCTTAAATTTCATGTTGTTGATTATTGATATGAATTTTCTTGGCTTGTTTGATAACTTGTTAGGAATATTTTTGGCTATGCCTTAATTGTCAGCCTTCTGTCATTTAGCTTCAGGTACAACTTGTAAATTGCTTATTATAAAATTTAACTTTTTGTTTCAATTCACTGTTTAGAAACAGTCATTTTTACAGAATACTTATTATATGCTTTGTGTCATGTATTGTGGAAAGTACCGTTTTATAAGTTTTTATAACTATCTTACATTGTATTTTGTTCAATAATTTTCTTATCTTTTGCTTTGCTGTAGTTGTCCAACGTTCAGAAAACTAAGATCATGGCATCTGGTCCCATCATTTCATGGGAAATAGATGGGGAAAGAGTGGTAACAGTGTCAGACTTTATTTTTCTGGGCTCCAAAATCACTGCAGATGGTGACTGCAGCCATGAAATTAAAAGATGCTTACTCCTTGGAAGGAAAGTTATGACCAACCTAGATAGCATATTCAAAAGCAGAGATTACTTTGCCAAAAAAGGTCCATCTAGTCAAGGCTATGGTTTTTCCAGTGGTCATGTATGGATGTGAGAGTTGGACTGTGAAGAAAGCTGAGCACCAAAGAATTGATGCTTTTGAACTGTGGTGTTGGAGAAGACTCTTGAGAGTCCCCTGGACTGCAAGGAGATCCAACTAGTCCATTCTAAAGGAGATTAACCCTGGGATTTCTTAGGAAGGACTGATGCTAAAGCTGAAACTCCAGTACTTTGACCACATGTGAAGAGTTGACTCATTGGAAAAGACTCTGATGCTGAGAGGCATTGGGGGCAGGAGGAGAAGGGGACGACAGATGATGAGATGGCTGGATGGCATCACCGACTTGATGGACTTGAGTTTGAGTGAACTCTGGGAGTTGGTGATGGACAGAGAGGCCTGGCGTGCTGTGATTCATGGGGTCACAAAGAGTCGGACATGACTGAGCGACTGAACTGAACTGAGTTGTCCTTTAATCTCTGTAAAAAGATTCATCTTCTGAGGGCCTGAACAAATAGAAGTAGAAATTCTTTGGAATAGCAGGATAAGTCCTTTTTAGACAAGAAGATCTTGGAACAATAACACTGTTGTCAAGATATTTACTATTTCACGTAAGAAAAACCAGTGAGCCATTCAAGTCTGGTAAAGTGAAATATTCATTGGAAAGACTGATGCTGATGCTGAAGCTCCAATACCTTGGCCACCAGCTGTGAAGAGCCAACTCATTGGAAAAGACTCTAATACTGGAAAAGATTTAAGGCAAAAGGAGAAGTGGGTGGCAGAGGATGAGATGGTTGGAGAGTCACAGATTCAGTGAACATGAATTTGTGCAAACTCCAAGAGATAGTGAAGGACATGAAAGCTTGGTGTGCTGCAGCCCATGGGGTCGCAGAGTTAGACATGATTTAGTGACTGAACAACAACAACAAAATGAAATCTAAGAAAATATAAGTGGACGTCTCAAATTATTGTCTCATTTGTGACCTAGAGATTTAAGGACAATACTTATTAAAATCTATTAAAGTCTGTCTTTTTTCTTCAGTAGATGAGTCACAGAGAGGGTAGTTTCTTGATTTTCCCCCCTTTTTAAAACTTCTTACAATTCAATTATATTCTCACATTCACACAGTGAGAGTCCTTAACCAAAATGTTGAAAAGTGTGTGTCATGAGTTCCCTAGCCCCACATTTAAGGACCTGAAAATATAAGAAAACTATATAAAGAGAATAAGGAACAGTTAGAACAGATTCTTGGAGACTGAATTTTTAAAATCCTTCTGTTTTTGCCAATAGGTACTTGCTCACCAGGTATAGGTGGTTATCAGTTTCTGCTTGCAATGTGGTAACAAACACCAATTTCATTTGTCACTGATCTGCTTTGGGGACAGAGAATTGCTAATCTTAAAGGTGAATACACAAAATTTACATTCTTGCATAATCCTATTTAAGACTTACCAAGGAGAAAAAAAGCTTCAGCCCAGCTCAAAAACATATATAATTTTACTCTCAATCTTTTACATCAACAAAAATTTTTGCCAAGTATTAAGTATCATGTCATTTTGCTTTAGAGATTTCAAATAGGTATCTTCATTTGTGTATAATTTTGCTATAGGAGGAAGGAGTTGGAAATGAAGAATTATAAATAGAGAAGAAAATTTACATTAAGATCAGTGTTCAAAAATTGTGAAAGGATATTAAGATAAGAGAATATTTTAAATTGAGTTTGACATGTACTATTTATCTGCAAAAAAAAGCCAGAATGGAAGGTGTGCAAGCTAAATTATTTAACCTTGAAACCATTTTGCTATTGAAAACGTTAAAAATGATCACCTTTCAGACTTAAAGGAATGGAAGTGACCTATAATGAAGTTTACAACTTTTGGAAAATTAATCTTGTTAGGTTTCCTTTATGTTTATAGTTTATGATTGTTTCAAATTTTAGTGACAGTCACATTAAAAAATCAGTACATAAGACTGCTTTTTGCTCATAAACAAAACAAAGAGAAAGATATTACTGGGACCTTATCTTCATTCTCTTATGAATAGGATGAAACCTATAACTTTTCTTTTGGACATAATTATCCTGAATTATAGCCCAAAAAGTTTTAAATTAAGTTTAAAAACATTAAATGAGTACAAATAGGTCCAGATTTAAAAAAGTGTTTTTCCATGGGAAGAAAATAATGGCTGTCAAAGAGTCACCAACATTCAATTCGAGCATCATCTCATAAACACAGTGTTCCAAGATGCTGGGGGACTATATACGTAAATAAGATATGCTCTCTATCTTCAAGGAACTTTCAGTGGGGGTGACATACAGAGCCAAAATATGTATAAATGAAGGCAAAAAAAAAGTTTCCCAGACTCCTCTGTAGGGGCATCCTCTTCCATGCCAGCCCCCTCTTCTGCATACACAAACTCACACTTTGAAAAATTTTCTACATTGATGTTCCTCAAGGATGGAACTTGCCTCTTATCCTCTCTAATGCTCTATATTTTCTATGAAATCTCAAGGCCAATGAGTCTCAAATATACATCAAACACAGATTTCTCCTTTGATCTTAAGTGAACCTTAAACACAAGTTTCCCCAAAGTGAAAGGATATTCTCTCCAAGAACTGATCTTCTTCCAGTGTCCTTTATCTTGGTGGATGCCATCAGCGCTTATTATACCCAACCCTGAAACACTGACATCTCCCTCTCTCTCACCCTGAATCCATATCAAACCATCACTAAGGCTAGATTTTATGATCTAAGTATTTCTCAAATCTGTACACTTCTGTTTACCACCACGAACATCACCCAAGCCACCAGTTCACACCTGCACTACTGCAAAAGTCTTGTAACTCATTACTCTGTATCCACTTTCATAATCCTTAGATAATTTCCCTGATACAACCAGAAACTTCTTTACAAAACTGTGTCATTGCCCCAGCTTCAAAACTCAGAGGTTTTCCATTTCTCTTAGAATAAAGACAAAACCTGAACACTCTGGGTCACAACAGGTACTCTCACTTTATTCAGCCTCTACTTTATATCTTCCAAGTGTTTCTGACTTTCGTTCATTTTTTAAAAATAAGCAAAGTCACTCCCACCATGAAGCTTTAGCATTCTCAGTCCATTTTAACCATTTCCCCTTTTCATCTGGTTGATGCCTACTGGCCCTTGAAATCTCAGTTTGCCTATCAATTCCTCAGAAAATCTCATCCCAGCCACCCAGGAAAACCCGTTACATGTTCTCACAAAACACTTTCTTTCCTTGCAGAATTCTTTTTCTTATTCATGTCAGTTTATCCTTATATCTTAGGGCCATTGTATGATTAATATTAACAGTCCTCTTCTCTATTAATCTAAGCTCCATGAGAGCAGAAACTCTCATAGGATAGAGCAGAGTATCAGGTTCATGGTACCTTCTCAGTGAACATTGTTGGATGCATGAATGGATGGATGAATGGATGGAATCGTGAAAGATATGGATGGAAGAGCAGAGGAATTATCAAAGCAGATTAGAAGTAGAACTTTAATTCTCAAAGCAAGATACAATGGATTTCTTGAGGCAATAGCTTCTGAGTTGAACTTAATAGGCTAAGAAAAAGGGGAAAGCTCTTCTAGGTTAAGGGAAGAAAAGTTTTTTAAAGTAATAAAATATAAAAGTTTTAAAATATTGTTAGCACAGAAATGTAGCCAGTGTGGCTAAAGTAGGACTCTGTGATGCATTACATATATAAAAGCAAAAAAGGCACAGTGGGTAAAGAAGCCACCTACCAAAACCGGAGACACAAGAGACACGGGTTCGATCCCTGGATCAGGAAGATACCCTGGAGGAGGAAATGGCAACCCATTCCAGTACTCTAGCCTGGAAAATTCCATGGACAGAGGAGCGTGGTGGGTTATAGTCCATGGGGTCACAAACAGTTGGAAATGACTGAGCATGAATAAAGAAAGTGAAGTCGCTCAGTCGTGTCAGACTCTTTGCGATCCCATGGACACCAGGCTCCTCCGTCCATGGGATTTTCTAGGCAAGAGTACTGAAGTGGGTTGCCATTTCCTTCTCCAGGGAACTTCCCAACCCAGGGATCGAACCCAGGTCTCCCAAATTGTAGACAGACGCTTTACCGTCTGAGCCACCAGGGAAGTCCGAGCATGAATAAGGAAGAATCTTATTTAGTAGACAATGAAACATCACTGAAGATTTAGAGGAGGAATGTTGAAAGATAAGCTGAATTTAAAGGATGGGCTAGAGAGTCAAGAGATTAGAAAGAAAAAATAATAGTTAAGAGGCTACTCAAAAAAGAGAACAGAAGTCTCAAGTGAGACTATGAAAGTGAAGTTGGAAAGGAGACAAGTGCTAGACACATTTCAGAGAATGAACCAATAGTCCATTCTTGCCTGGAGAATCCCATGGACAGAGGAGCCTGACAGGCCGCAGTCCAAGGTGTCACAAGAGTCGGACACGACTTAGTGACTAAACCACCACTACCTCTGGGTGACAATCGAAAAGAGAGGAGGAAGAAGGTGATGATATTCAAGATGTTTTGATTTCTCTATCCTGTGTGACTAGGTAGATGGGATATATACAGGTCCATGGGAGGAGGACGGTGATTAGCAAGAATAACCTTGACAAAGTTTCAGGTTAGAAACAATGAAAGTTGGATAACCCAGTATAATATCATTATGGAGAGGACCAGCAGGTAGTAATTGCAGTCTTGCCCTTGGACCCTCGTTTAAGTGTCCACAGTTTAGAGAACTTGACCCTGGTCCTGGTCTGGATATGTTTCCTCGGGACAAGGAATCCACAGGTCTAAAATGGATGTGCCCTGGAGTCTGATACCTATTGTTACATCAGTTCTGGGTTCCTGAGACCTTAGATACCATGTCCAAATGGCCCCCAATCCACTTCTAGAATTGGTGCAGACTTCCTCTTTGGGACCATACTCTGATGTGCCTCCCTTAGACTCAAGAGATGTTCAAAGGATAGCTGTTTGCAAGGGTATGGATGCAGCCTCCACCTGAGATTGGGGGGTCCATATGCCTACTCATGAGGTCCCAGACAGTGCTGGATAGAGTCAGAAAGTGAAGGAGAAAAGGACAGGAGTCAGGGCTGGAATAGTTCTCACCTTTTGTTATATCCTGAGGGGGAACCCCCAGAAATCTCACAGTTTACACTTGAACTTGGCTTTTCAGGTTTATATGGAGGCATATTTCCCAGGATAGGAGAATAATCTGTATTGGACTGTTAAAACATTAGGCATCTAAAATATATACACTGTTGGTAGCAATATAAATTGGTACAACCACTATTAAAACAAAAATGACTAAAAATAGAGTTACCATATAATCCAGCAATCCTATTCCTGGGCATATATCCAGAGAAAAATATGGTTCAAAAGGATACATGCATTCCAGTATTCTTTGTCACACTGTTTACAATAGCCAAGACGTGGACACAACCTAAATGTCCTTCAACTGGTGAATGGATAAAGCAGATGCAGTGCGTATATACATGGAATATTACCCAGCCACGACAAAGAAGGAAATAATGCCATTTGCAGCAACATGGATGGACATGGAGATTGTCACAGTAAATGAAGTAAGTCAAAGACAAATATCGTATAATATCACTTATACATGGAATCTAAAAGAATGCCATAAATGAACTTATTTATTAAACAGAAACAGATTCACACACTTTGACAATGAACTTATGGTTACTAGGGAGGGGGACGGATAGAGTTTGAGATTGACATGTATGCATTGCTATATTTAAAAGGGATAACCAACAAGGACCTACCATAAAAAATACACATAAATAAATAAAATTTTAAAAATACCAGGCATCTGTTAAGAAATCAGGCTTGAAACTATAGACTTGAGAGTCATTAACATCACTGACATCATCGATATCAAGTAAGTCTCTTCTGGGCCAGGTGCAGACTCAGAAATCACTATGGAGGGCTGGATGTGGGACATGAAGAAAGAATGGACCCAGAGAATGAGAGTTAGATGGAGCAACCTTAAATGTAGAAGGTTGCTCAGATGAGCAGTCAGAAAAGTAGATACTCATGAAAGTCAAGGGAGAGTTTCGAATACAGCAGAATTATTAATAGTAGCTTTTTATAGACAGGTCAATCTGGATAAGAACCCAAAAGTGACCAATAGAGTCTAAATGACCTTTTAAATAATTGTTGCAATGATATTTTATGGGCAGTCATAAGATCCTATGGGATTAAGAAGGAAATGAGATATGAGGAAAAGAGATGAAAATGAACATTTCTTGAAAAATTTATAGCGATGGGCATAAAAGAGAGGAATGGGAAAGTTTTTATTAGGATATGAGACAATCAGACTTATAACCAATGGTGTAGAAGCCATAAAAGGCGCAGGGGAGGGTAGGTAATTGATATAACAAGTATCAGGACACTTGGGGAGTAGCAGTGTCTGTAAGTGGATTAAAGAGTGTCCCAGAGTTAGTCTGAAAAGTAAGATTAGAAAGGGCTGCCATTATAAGTAAGATTGGAAGGGAATAAGTGATAGCAACTGAGAGAGTTTGCATCTGGCTGTCTTCATTTTTTGTGTGTGTGATATATAGACTATGTTGTTAGTGAATTATTATGTGGGTACTTTAAAGAAAAACACTAAACTTCTGAAATAACTCAGACAGTAAAGAATCTACCTGCAGTGCAAGAGACCTGGGTTAGGAATAGGCCTCTGGAGAAGAGAATGGCTACCCACTTCAGTATTCTTGCCTGGAGAATTCCTTGGACAGAGGAGCCTGGCAGCTACAGTCTCTGAGGTCACAAAGATTCTGATATGACTGAGTGACTAACACTTCTTTTCCCCCCCTGAAATAATCACTGTTGGGAGAAGAGTAGTAAGTTAACTAATTCAATGAATTAGTGAACAGCTTTAGACTAGTAAAGGCAGCTCTATACACTGGTCATCAAATGAATCAGGTTTGGTCATGTCTCTCCTTCTTGACAGTTTCATTTAGAAAGTCAGAAAATTAAAAAAGAGAAAGTGGATTTTAAGTTTCCATGTTTATTTATTCAGCTATTGAATATTTATGTTTTTGCCTAATTAACTGATGTAGACAAGAACAGAACCTATATTTGGGGAACTAACTCTACAGTGGAATTAGAACAAGGTATGTAGTCAATAAAATTTTGAATACTTGTTAATGAATAGTTTTAACTTTTCTTGGGGATCTGACTTAGTAGCAAGGAAAGTGAAAGTAGATTGCAAACTTTGTGAGATCAGCAACAACTGGAATGTTTCTTTGTGAAATTTGCATTGAACAGGTTTTAAATAAATACTTGTTCAATAAGTGAATGAATGAAGTTGGTCTGATAAAAATTAATGAGTCTGGCATAAGCGCATGATTAGAGTAGACAGAAGTTAGACCTTGAAGTCTGGAAGAAATTAAAGAGTAAATTTAGCAGTAGTGCAGGCTTGACGGTGGGGAGCTCAAAAGTAAGGATCAGAAGAAGATTTGAGAGTTTGAAATTTAAGGACTAAAGAATTCTAAGTAATAAAAATGCTAAGATGTAGCTCTGTTAAAACTGAATGAGGGTAAAATGTGTTGGATTTGGTCCAGGATATCTGAGTATCAGGTGTTTGGTCCACTGGAATGATGAGGGGCAGGTCTAGAGGGAATCTCATGCAGGTTTCAAGAAATATGAACAAGAAGGAGAGCTTCCTGAAGTTAAGTAAAATCATGATAAAAAAATAGGAGTAGAGTCATATAGGCAAAAAATTGGGAAGGAAAATTAAATGAGGGTAAACAAGCAAAGCTAAGAAATGGCAGTGAAAAAAGGATGGAGGTGGATCTTGACTGTATCTTCTGGTTCTGAAATAAAATAAATCTGGGGTAATGATCCACTTTAATCTGAGAGAGTTATTGGGAAAGCTAGATTATCTGAAGGAATCTAGTTTTCTAGTGGAGGAGCTATGGGAGATAGAATAATGGGCCCCAGTATGTTCTCATTTTTATCCCCCAAACCTGTGGATATATTATCCTACAAGGCAAAAGGGACTTTGCAGGAGTGATTAAGCATAAGGATTTTAAAGTTGAAAAATTATTTTAGATCATCTCAGTGGAATCAATCTAATCACATGTGTCCTTAGAAG
Organism: Bos mutus; assembly: GCF_027580195.1. Taxonomy (NCBI): domain Eukaryota; kingdom Metazoa; phylum Chordata; class Mammalia; order Artiodactyla; family Bovidae; genus Bos; species Bos mutus. Next base: position 41,925,269 of record NC_091630.1, on the reverse strand, counting down.
TTGAGAACCACTTCTGGCTGACGTGAGAGAGAGATGTAAGTGTGAGAACAACCCTGACCACTTCAGGGAGGTAAGGGACCTTGGCAAGAACTGGAGGTCTAGGAGCTAAGGGTCCCTCCAACTC